>NC_081563.1:102146240-102173239 GCF_022355385.1 Mustela nigripes
GACCTTAGCAGAAAAGCTTTCAGTTTTTCTCCATTGAGAATGATATTTGCAGTGGGTTTTCCATAGATGGCTTTGATGATATTGAGGTATGTGCCCTCTATCCCTACACTTTGAAGAGTTTTGATCAGGAAGGGATGCTGTACTTTGTCAAATGCTTTTTCAGCATCTATTGAGAGTATCATATGGTTCTGGTTCTTTCTTTTATTGATGTGTTGTATCACATTGAGTGATTTGCGGATGTTGAACCAACCTTGCAGCCCTGGAATAAATCCCACTTGGTCGTGGTGAATAATCCTTTTAATGTACTGTTGAATCCTATTGGCTAGTATTTTGTTGAGTATTTTCGCATCCATTTGATCTAGTAAGCTTTCTGAGCATAAGCCAATTTGGTACATTACTTATGAGCTTAAGAAATATTTGTTGAGTGAACTAATGATTCCTGGAGTCTGTTAAAGTAGTTGCAAGCATTATGCTTAAGCTCAGTACTTAGATCTCATGTTACATGTAGAGCACTTCTTGGCATTCTTTGTATGTATGCCTTGTCTCTCACATTTGAAAAAGAGTAGTTATCACAGTTGTTTTGGACATGGTGGTTAATGAATGCTTGGAATAGAGTGATCTGATTCATGGAGGATGTCTTTGGAAATCTCCAAGTGATATTCCCTGATCTGCCCTGATCTGCTCTTAAAATCCCATGGGGGGATGGGTAGGGAACAATAATTAATTTTGTGCTACTCTTTGCCTACTGTACAGGGGGATTTATGGGGAATGATTACTCAACATGTGTACAATGCTTTGAACTCATTATAAAAAGCCTTTGTCTGGTCATGGTGTTTTTCCACATTATGAATCCCTGTGTATTTGTCAAGTTTGGAATAAGAACCAAGCTTGGCCTATCAGATTTGGATGCCTGGGTGGAGAAAGAGAGAGAAAAGCCTGCATAGTTTCCTTCGTTGCCTTGCAATTCCCATGACTTTCTCACTGTTTTTTGTTTTTTTGGTTAGCAGAATAGCCAACAGCAGAACCAAGGATAGTTCTGGTCTATGTTAGGAGGATATTACATTGAACAATCTTGAGGCCATTCTGCCACTACACATGGGACTGTCCTAGAAAAAGAAATACTTCTGTAAAAATTAAACATATTGATTTGCCCCAATTAGCTAGTGTATGAAGACATAGTTTGTGAGAGATGAAAATCAGGAAAGGGTGTGGTGGGTAAGGGTAAAGTTACTTACCAGGAAAATGCATTTGCTTAATTGGATTATATTGCTTGGATAGAGGAGCTGTAATAAGCCTGGAAATATGAAAGCATCAGTTGACAGTAGGAAACCATTCTCCTTGACGATCAAGAGGGAAGGAAATAAAATATACAAAGTGTTGAAAAAAAAGACTTAAAAATATGCTAGAAATAGATGCTTTTAAATACATTTTAAGTGTACAGTGAACTCTTTCAAAGTCTTAGCATATTAATTACCCTGCTCTAGACATATGATAACTGTTCATATGGTGACGTGGCAATTTGAATTACAATTTATTTACTTGGCTTACCAACAATAGTTAGAATTTACAACTGGGACACAAAAAAGGAATGATTACATCCCACTCTCAACTCAGCCCCACACAAATACGCAGTTGAGTTTAGTGATTAAGAGTGTGAATTTTGGATTCAGATAAACCTTTATTCTAATCTCACCTCTCCCTTATTGTAAACAAATTGTTCAACGTCTTTTTTTCTTTTTTTTTGAAGATTTTATTTATTTATTTGACAGACAGAGATCACAAGTAGGCAGAGAGGCAGGCAGAGAGAGAGGAGGAAGCTGGCTCCCTGCTGAGCAGAGAGCCCAATGCGGGACTTGATCCCAGGACCCTGGGATCATGACCTGAGCCAAAGACAGAGGCTTTAACCCACTGAGCCACCCAGGCACCCCTGTTCAACATCTTTAAGCTCCACTTTCCACAACTGTAAAATGGGTAAAGTTACCTTACGAAGTTCTAGAAGATTAAATGACATATTTAAATTGCTTGCCATAGTCCCTCATAATATAGCTATATATTAGCTAGAACTGTCTCTTGCTATGTACAGTAAGTGTGTTCATTCATGTGATCTACAGAAACATTATAAGGTGGGGGTTTTTGTTATGCTCATTTTATAAAGGAAAAGAAGTTCCAAAAAAGACTAAATAATAATAATAATGATATTTATATGATCTATTTTTACTGAATGTTAATACCTTTGTTAAATGTTGAGGAAGTTTTACTACTAAAAAGAAGAAAGCTTATTTTTATTTTTTAAAGCCCTGCTTAAGATTGTTATTATTATTATTTTTTTAAGATTTGTTTGTTCATTTTAGAGAGAGCTGGTGGGGATGGTGCAGAAGGGGAGAGAGAGAGAGAGAGAAGCAGACTGTTGGCTGAGCATGGAGCCTGACGTGGGACACAGTCACAATCCTGAGATCATGACCAGAGCCAAAATCAAGAGTTGGATACTTAGCCACCTGTGCCATCTAAGTGCCCCAAGCTTGTGATATTTTATCCAAAGAAGTGTTAAGAGCGGGACAGTCTCTGGTTCTTTCTTTTATCTGACCTATCACTGTATCAGCTCAACTGGTTTCAGAAGTTTAAGATGGAAGACAACTTTAGATCATGAAATTGTGGTGAAGTGGCATAAGGGGAATTCGCTTAGAGAGAAGAAACAAAGAGTAGGAGTAAGTCTTCTTCTTCTTCTTTTTTTTTTTTCCTTAAAAAAGGGACCCCTGTAGGTTCTGAAGAGGTGTCCTTATGGCCTTATTTGCTATTTTTGGGTCCAGGCTCCTGGTCAAGATAACTGTGGTGAATGGCAAGGATAGTGGGTTTTCAGTGAAGGCAATAACCAGGTTTTCAGTGAAGGAAGAGTAGGCCCTTCCTCTCAGGTGGCTTATTCTCTGAGGCTTTGGCTCACCTAGGAACTGTCCCAGGTAATACCAGTTGAATGGCTTATTCCACAAGTTTGCCAGTTTGGTTCTGCAATCCATGTGCAGAATCCCTTCCATAGGGCTTTCAGTTCCCACTCTGACCCAACAATCTTGTGTATTTTAGAAGCATGGTGTTTTCAAAGGCAATAATATATTTTCTACTCTTTGCCAAATTGGCAATGTTGTATTGAATTCTTTGTTCTACTTGTAAGGCTATTGCCGGTGACAACTGAGGGTGGCAACTGTGGGTCACATGAGCATGGGAGACTTCATCTCCAATTATCTTGGACATTGGATTATTTCTCAAGGAGAGTGATTAAGGGCGTAGGGTGTGTATGTGTGCATCTCAAAGTCTTGAGGAACAGTTCACAAATCTAGTATTCTCTTGAGTGAGAAAAGAGTAATCAGGGCACTCAGATAGCTGTTTTAAAAAATTTAGAGGACTTAAGCAGGGAAGGTAAAGTAATTCCAGAGAGTAGAACCAGGATTAGCGGATGAAAGTTATGATAAAGTGGTTGTTCATTAAAGCAATCTAAGGAAGAACTTTAAGCCAAAGGTAAGTGTCCAAAAGGGGAATGTGTTCCCTCACGAAGTATCAAGGTTCTTGGTATGAGAAGTGCCTGGGATATTTCATGAAAATTCCTGTTCTGGATAGAATATTAAAGCAAATGAGTTCTGAAGTCCTTATTAGAAAAAAAAAAGGAATATTGTAGAAAGCTGGTCTGTCTGGTTACCATTCCCATCTTAGCTTCTTTCCCCACTCCTTAAAAGTGATCTCTTTGAAAAGAATAGTTACTATTTTATGGGAGTATTTTTTCTTTCATTAGTCAGAAGTCATACTGAAAACTCCATGTATTGTGGCTTGTCGTCGTCGTCTTTTTTTCACTCAATAATATTTTTGGAGTTTTTATTAGTTTCTAAAAATCTTTTTGAAAAAGTTGCATTCTTTATTTTGAACTCTCTGCAATGAATACTGCATATTGCTGGGCAAATGTTTAACCATTTCTTTACTGATGGACATCTGTGCTTTCAATTTTCCATTCTTTACCAAACTTGTGGTGGTGCATATTCTTGAGCAGACTTCCTTGTATTCTCTATGCTGGCTACCAAAGGGGTTTTCTTCTTCTGCTTCTAACTAAAAACTGGAAAAGTTACCAGTTTCATTTCCCCTCCCATAGGCAGAAAGTCATTGTGGATATTGAAGAGATGAATCCAGACATTCTGGGTGGCATTATTAAAAACAAAATAAGGATGATTGTTATATTCTTTTATAAAACCACAGTAATTTGTGTTATTGGTGGTTTCAGGCATATAAATCTGTTCTACTGCCTCATAAAATAATTAACTTGAATTGATCTTTTTGGCTCCTTTCTTTATATCTGGGGAATCTAGATTCTTCAGATATAAAATGTAGTTCACAGTGGTGAACATATATTGGGCCCTTTGGTAGTAACTGTTTGCAGTTTCTGCTGTGCCACTTTAAGGGAGGCATGGCAGAAGCCCTCCTAAACGGGGTTTTTTAGAGTATGCCAGGAGGACCACCTGCATCCTAGCCCCCCTGCGGCCCTGTTTAATAATACCAATTCCATGGGCAGCCTCCAGACCACTGAATCAGAATATCTGGGAACCACGTTCCTATCACCAAACTTCTCAAGCAAGTTGACATATACCTAGTTTGAGAGCCACTATTTTAAGGCAACCACATGATTTCAAGGAGCCAGAAGAGAGGAATTTGTCTGAACTGGCTGACAAACTATAATTGGGAAAAGGTTGTTCAAGGAAAAAAACTATTACTGATGAGAGTCTAAAAACTTTCTTTTGCCCTTTTCTGAAAAATTTTAGATTAATACAGTAATTGAAGATACAGTTTAAAATAGTATTAGAACCATTGTTTGGGCAGGTCTTACACAGTCTCGGGTATTATTTCCCAGTTGATATGCATCATTATTAAACCAGGCTTTATTAGATGGGTATAATTTTGTCTTTTTTTGAAAGCAAGTAATTACACATAATATTTCTGAAATACATTGTGTACCTATTTTCTCTTTTCCTAGGCTGCTCTTTATGGATGTGGCTGCTGGGCTGAAAATACTGGAGCTCATAATCCCTACTCTACAGCTGTGAGTACCTCAGGTATTTGCTGCTTTCATGACCATTTTTCATAACTGCTACATTGTAGGTCATTTAATGATTGAAAAGAATATTTTTGTGTAAACATATAGCATGTGCTAAGGCACTGCCTAGACTAGAGCATTTATGCGTGAAAGACCTTTGATATGTGGGAGCTTTTAAGGATTGTTTCACAATGTAAGTATCCCAATGTAAACGTTTTGCTAACATTTCATTACAACTCTGGAGTTAACTATAAGTTACATTTTTAATGTTTTGTTTTTTTTTCTCTAGAGATTTAGGATAGTGCCAATTTAGATCACAAAAGATATAAAAGCAACAAGGTATTTCAAAAATTAGGTAATCTCTTGAATAAAATGTTGGGACAGAAAATATAAGATGTATTTCAAAATGTTTGTGTGTGTATGTGTGTGTGTGTGTGTGTATGTATATATATATGTGTTTATATGTATATATATATGTATTTATATGTATATATATATGTATTTATATTTAAACATTTTATTTATTTGAGAGAGAGAGTTCCATAAGCAGGGGAGGGGCGGAGGGAGAAGGAGAAGCAGACTGAACTACACAGAGAGCCTTGATCCCAGGACCCCAAGATCATGACCTGAGCCGAAGTCAGATGCTTAACCAACTGAGCCACCCAGGCTCTTCAAATTGTATATTTTATGACATCTACTCCTCTAGCTACACTTTTAATTAAATACAGGTCCTCTTTTTGTATCTGTGTTAGAAGTTGTTATCATTCATCCTTTTTGATGGCTGAGTAATATTCCATTGTAGATACGTACCACATCTTCTTTATCCATTCATCTGATGAAGGGCATCTCGGCTCCTTCCACAGTTTGGCTGTTGCGGACATTGCTGCCATTTGCATTGACATGGATGGAACTGGAGGGGATTATGCTAAGTAAAATAAGTCCAGCATAGAAAGACAGTTATCATACAGTTTAACTCATATATAGAACTTAAGGAATAGAGCAGAGGACCACAGGGGAAGAGAAGGGGACAAACCATGAGAGACTCTGGACTCTGGGAAATAAACTGAGTGTTACAGAAAGGAGGCTGGGTGAGGGGATGGGGTAACCAGGTGATGGGTATTAAGGAAGGTATGTGTTTGGATAAGCACTGGGTGTTATCCGTAACTAATGAATCATTGAACACTACAACAAAAACTTATGATGTACTATATTCTGGCTAATGGAACATAATAAAAAAATAAAAAATAAAAAAATCACATTACTACTTAAAAAATCATTATCATTTAGAAATTCCGTGTGTGTGTGTGTGTGTTGGGAGCAGTTAATGGGCAGGATGGTTATCTAGATCCAGGTTTTCTGTGCTTGTGCCAGGTGTACTTGAAGCCTTTTCTCTCAATGTAGTGATATGAGTGGTTGACCAAGTGGTTCATCCCCTTTGCTGTGTTGTCTCTCAAGTTACAGACTTAGGACTTTCTCCTTCATGTCATCAGGCTTTATCAGGAGAATAGATATGGCTGCCTTTCCTTCCTTTCTTCAGTTGCTTGACACTTTGGCTTCTGTATGACTCTGCTAACAAACCACCCAATCCAACCCAGCCCTTTTTTCCTGCTTACTTTTGACTCTCAGATCTCTTATACAGGTGCCTCTCTCCTTTTTATTGTAGCATAGATCCTAAAACTCTCTTGGTTTGTCCTGTTCTTCTGACCTGCTCCATCCTGGCCCTCTTCACAGACTCTTCCCATTGCTACCAACCCCAGGGTTGGGCCTCTTGTGCCTTTTCTTAGTTTCACTTTATGTTTTCTCTTGGTGATTTGGTGTTATTACTGTTCTCGTGATTTTAGCAGTTGTTTTTTACAGTATTTGCTTCCATGTCTATCTCCTCTGGACTTTTCTCTGGAAGGCCACATGAATTTTTTCTGACTTTCTGTTTGACATATCCCTCTGGGTGTCATCTGTGCATATCAGATTCAACAGGCTCAGTGAAATACCTTATTCATTATTCCCACCCTTTGCCATGAGATTTCTCCTGTGTTCTCTCTCTTTTGTTGCCATCACTATCCTATTCTTTGCTCAGACTTGACCTCTTGGTACCATTTTCATATTTGTTGCTTCTGTCCATTTCCTTGCATCAGTGGAAAAATAATTGTGGACCACTGGCCTATAAGGTGAAGTCTCCAAACACAAATTAATGTTAAACTTTAACCATACTAATTGTAATTGGCAAAAAATTGATTTTCATTCTTTCAGTTTTGAAGAGATGAGCATAATATAATATGAGTTTTTTAAAAGATTTTATTTCTTTATTAATTGAGAGAGAGAGTGTGTGTGTGAGCAAATGTGGGGGGGGAGCAGAGGGAGAGGGATAAGCAGACTCCATACTGAGCTTGGAGTCAGACACAAGGCTCGTTCACATGACCCTGAGAACACAACCTGAGCCAGGATCAAGAGTCAGATGCTTAACCGACTGAGCCATCCAGTTGCTCCAATATGAGCTAATTTTTAGTTTAATATTGGTGGCACATGGAAATCTCTGTGCATGATATTTAGGAATTAGCTTTTGCACATAATTAAGTTTATGGTTTTATGTCTATAGACAGTTGTGGTATTTGAAAAAACTGAAGTCTAAAATAGATAATTCATTGTTTCATTTTTATTTTCCCAAAGTAGTATTAGTATCATATGTTGTATTGACTTAATTTTTGGTCAGTGTGTTACTCAGTGAGTTGGTTTGTCATCGTTAAGTGTTACTCTCATGTCTAGACATTTGGAAGCCTGGATTCTCGTTTAAGCTAAAATCCTGAAAGCTACCTGTCACTTCAGAAAAGAAATTTGATCTCTTTGGGATTTTCTACCTCTCTCCTTTTTAAAATTGGTGATGTAGAAGCTGGAATAGGATCACATTTCATTGATTTGATTATGTTAAGAGTGCAGTGGGTGGGTAAAGCTAAAATTATAAAATTAAGGTCTTTTTCCCTTCCCCTTGCATATTACCTCCTTTGCACATCTTGCATCAACTGAAGATAATTTCACATGACTAAAGATAAATTCAGGTTTCTAGTTCATGACATCCAGTGCAGTTTTTAAACTTGGATTCCTAGTTTGTTATGTTATATTCTTCTGATGTTTAAGGACTAACCATCATCATCCCCCATACCCTGAGGATAATAGAGCAAATCTCCAGTTCCTTCGTCCCTGGGACTTTGTATGATTGGTTCACCCTTGTTTCTCCTGGGGCTGTTGCTGTGAGATTGACAACAGAAACACATGGCAGAGTTGGGTGACCAAGTCAGAAGAAAGGTGGTGCAAGGAATTTTGCAATTGTTTGGTCAAAATAAAAAAGACTGGTGCCTTAGGCTGTTGCAGAAAATTTAGAGACCTGGCCTACATTTTAGGTTTATAGTTCTTGGAAGGTAGTAATTGAAAGATGGAGGGAAGATAGTTATGGTCAGGGTAGGGCTCTCCCAAGGCCAGACAGGCAATTTGACCATTAGCCTCAGGGATAAACTCCAGCATCTTGTTCTCATCACTGGGTGGGGAGGAATGAGTGGGGAGTGGGAAAGAGAGTAGTGTGGCAGGAGCGGGCTGTGCAAACTCTGACTAATGTTCTGGCATTTGTCTAGCTAGGAAGGTAGCAGAGTATATACCTGGGTTCTTGTGCAGACTCTTTCACTCACTGGCTGTGACCTTGGCAAGGGTTATTTGTAAAGCAAGAATATCTACCTTAATATCTGTGAGTACTGAATGAGTTGACATATGGAAGGCAGTTAGCATACTTCTTGGCTCAGAGTAGTCCTTCAGTAATTAATGGTGTGTCATTGAATCTAAGTCACCGTCTTTTATAAGCTACACCATTATTTTTAAAAAATTGGTTGATTCATATTTTTTTATTGTGGTAAGAATACAACATAAAATCTTTTCTTAAATTTTTCACTGTAAAACACAGTATTTTTAACTTTAGATGCAAATCATACAACAGATCCCTTGAACTTTATTCATCTTGCATTACTGAAACTTTATGTGTTTTTGTTTGTTTGTTTGTTTTTTAGAGAGGGAGAGGGGGTGGGCAGAGGGAGAAAGAGAGAATTTTCCAGCATGGAGTCTGATGTGGTGCTCAATCTCACAACCCTGAGATCATGACTTGAGCCAAACTCAAGAGTTGGACATTTAACTGACTGAGGCACCCAGGTGCCCTAAAATTTTATGAATTTTTTAATATCAACTCCCTATTTCTCCCTTCTCCCAGCTCCTGGAAATCACCATTCTACTTTTTGCTTCTATGAGTTTGACTCTTTTAAGTTCCTCACGTAAATGGAATTATGCAGTATCTGTCCTTCTGTGACTGGCTTACTTTACTTTGCATAGTATCTTTGAGGATTATCCATGTTGTATATGGAGGGATTTCCTCTTTTAAGGCTGAATAACATTCTGTTGTACATGTATACCACATTTTCTTTATCCATTTATCTGTTGGTTAGCATTTAGGTGATATCTACATCTCGGCTATTATGAATAATGATGCAGTGAACATGGAGGTACTGATATCTCATCAAGATCCTGATTTCAATTCTTTTGGATAGATACCCAGAAGTAGAATTGTTAGATCATATAATAGTCCTATTTTTAATTTTTTGAGGAACCTGCATACTGTTGCTCGTAGCAGCTGTACCATTTTACAATACCATGAACAGTGTACAAGGCTGTGAATATCTTCACAGCTTCACCAGCCTTTTTATCTTTTATCCTTTCAATACTAGCCATTGTAATGGGTATGAGGTGATGTCTCATTGTGATTGGAGAAATGTCCATTCAAGTCCTTTGCTGATGTATTAATCTTACTATTTGATTTTTTGCTATTGAGTTGTAGTTGTAGGAGTTTCTCATGTCTTTTGGATGTTAACTCCTTATCAGATATATGGTTTGTAAACATATTCTCCCATTCTTTTTTTTTTTTAATTAATAATTAATTTATTTATTTGACACAGAGAGAGAGAGATCACAACTAGACAGAGAGGCAGGCAGAGAGAGAGGGGGAAGCAGGCTCCCTGCTGAGCTGAGAGCCCAATGTGGGACTCAATTCCAGGACTCTGAGATCATGACCTGTGCCGAAGGCAGAGGCTTAACCCACTGAGCCACCCAGGCACCCCCATATTCTCCCATTCTATAGGCTGCTTTTTCATTTTTTGATTATTTCTTGTGCAGAAACTTTTTAGTTTGATATAGTCCTACTTACCTATTTTTGCTTTTGTTGCCTCTATATTTAGTATCTTATCCAGGACTAAAATATACCAATATGATACATATACTAAGGGGGATAAAGACTGCCAGTCATAGTAGGACACACTTTTTTCTCATCTCTCTTTACACATGGTTGTTACTTTACAAGAAAATATAGAATTTATACAATTCCTCCAACAAGAAACATTTGCTGCACTAATAACAATGTCATGTACCATTGCTATTTCCATGCCTTCTTATGCTCATACTTACTTTTTGTTTCAATTCTGCAATATACTGTAATATTTTTTGAATACATGGTAAGTGACAACTCAGCTCAAAACTTGTAGTTCCAGCATGGTGCACAACTCCACTGAAGGGTTGACAACAGGATCAGCTTACTTCCTTCTAGAGGCAGTGCTCACTATGTCACAGCTGCAGCTTGGAGAGCAGCCATGGGAGGATGCCATCAATTATAATGTGTGGACTGATTTCAGAACATTTTGAACATAGAAAAAAATATACTTTAGAATTGATGAACTTTAATAAAAACTTTTCTTATTCTCAGTTGTGTGTGTATGTGTGTGTGTGTGAAAATAACTATTTAGGCTTTCTTAAGCAGTGGCATAAGCTCTTGAGAAAAGGGGATCTGTGGGTATGTTTGTGTTTCCTGAGTGCTTGGCATAGGGCCTTGCACTTAGTGCTTACTAGACAAATTAAAATTAAGACAAATGATGATTATTATAATCATCAATGTTGCCAAGAGACTGGAACTTAATTATTCCAATTACTAAAAAGATAGGATAATTATGTAATGTGATAGAGGTGCTAGTTATTGCTACAGTGGCAATCATATTATAATATATGAATGTATCAAATTAACATGTTGTAAACCTTAAATTACATAGTGTTATATGTCAAATATTTTTCACTAAATGCATATGTGAGTCTTCCCTCTTCTGGAAGGATCGATGTCATTTCAAAAAAGATTATTCATCATGGAATTTCTTTAAATAGTACTTTAAGATTTGATTCAATTTGCCAAAGTCAGAATCACACATAATTTTTCAGTAACATGTCAGATGCATAATGTCAGATGCATCTGTGGTCTTTCTCTGGCTATGGAAAGGAAGAACAGATTGAGGATTAGAAGATCAGAAGGAGGAAAAAAGAAGGAGATTAAGTTTATGCTCTGCTTGACCTTAGCATTGGTATGCCTTTCCTTGTCTGTGCAGTATATTTTTTTCTTAAAGAGAAATAGTGAGTCCAGGGGTTAGATGGCAGCTGAGTGGAGTTCAGGAGACACAGGCTTCAATCCTCCTTCCTTAAAGTGTTTTAGCATGAAGAAAGCTCTGTTACTTGGTTTCTGGTATGTGACCCAGTGATTTCTGATTTTGTAGGTTCTTTGATTTTCTAGGGTTTGACTCTAGGTAGTTCTAGAACCCTGAGGGTGGTGACGATATGGCAATGTCTTGCCAGGAGTAGGTTCAAAGGCTGGGGTGATAAAAAATGCAAAAAATGAGACCGGGCTTTGCCTAAATATTTGTGAGTCAGTGATTCTGAGCTGGCACTCTTCCTCTGGGGCTGGGAATTAATGTTACCCTTCCTTGGCTCTTCAGCCTAACGCAGCAGTCCTTCCTCTGCCCTTCTGTAGGAGATTGTCTCTTAAGTCTGTGCTGCAAAACTCCTCCCCAGGGACCTTTGTCAGAGGTTTAAAGCAGCCTTCCTCACAAGAGTAGAGTTACATAATGCAGAAGCCAGTGGCTGACCATTGCTGAGACATCCACATGTACTATATGGTCATCATTCTCTGGGGGCCCAGAAAGGGTGGAGAGGCAGGTAGGAATCCATGCTTTTGCCTCCTCTTTAAGACTAGCCATGATTTCTCTTTAGTATTCTTTGTATGTCGTAAGCATTCTTTGTGGCTTAGCCTCCTGATTAATGTCCTGAATAAAACCCCTGTTTTACTCAGGACTCTGTGTTTAGGTCACCTTGGAGTTCAGCCTCTCTTCCCACTCTTACCTGTTTTTGATCAGCCTTTCAAGGTGAAACATCAAGGAGTTGTCTCTACCTAAATTTCAGTATTTTTTCTCAGTTCTCTCCTCTCCTCTATTTTTTACATCAGTCAGGCCTTCCCTCTACTACCACCACCTCACCAATCTGTTCTTGTCCAGATAAACAATCACCTCCAAAATCCAGTGGTCATCTTTTAATCCCATAAGCAGCACTTAACACAGTTATTTGAATGGCTTACTCCTCTTGGAAATACTGTACCAACAAGAGTTGGTGGTCTAACCTGTCAAATCATGTCATACTTCTTCTTTGAACTGTCCAGTCACTAACCTTCTTACTCAGAGGAAAAGCCAAAGTCCTTACGAAGGGCCTCTGAGACCTTATATATGGTGTTGCCCACTTTCTTCTCAGACTTCAACTTTTGGTTTTCTTTCTTTGCTCATTCAGTTCTAGCTACATTGGCTGCTTTACTGTACTTTAAATATGCCATGTATATTACCCCGTTAGGACCTTTACACGAGTTCCTTCCTTTTCTGTTATCTCTCTGCCCTCAGTAGCTGAAGCTGCTGCTTCCCCCTTTATAAACTCTTTATTCAGATGGTTTACCTTCTTACTGAGATCTTTCCTCACCACCCTATTTAAACATGTAAATTTTCTCAGCCAACATTCTCCTTCCATGTTGTATTTTTTTTCTCATAGTGTATATCATTATCTAATTTTTAAAAAGATTTTATTTATTTATTTGACAGAGATTACACGAAGGCAGAGAGGCAGGCAGAGAGAGGGAGTAGCAGGCTCCCCATGGAACAGAGAGCCCAATGTGGGGCTCGATCCCAGAACCCTGAGATCATGACCTGACCCGAAGGCAGAGGCTTAACCCATTGAACCACTCAGGTGCCCCTATCATTATCTAATTTTATATGTCACCTATTTATTTTATCTTTATTTTCAACCCTGCTTTACTCCAAAACTCCATGAAGACTGGGATTTTCATCAGTTTTCTTCACGGATATGTGGATGGTGCTTATCTGAAGCCCCCAATGATGTTTGTTGAATGAATTGAATATGAACAAATAAATACAATGGGGTAGTGTCTTAGCTTGTGCTACTGTAACAAAATACCATAGACTGTGTGGTTTAAACAATCGGCATTTATTTCTCACAGCTCTAGAGGCTGGGAAGTCTAAGATCATAGTGCCAGCAGATTCGCTTCCTGGTGAGGGTACTCTTTTTGGCTTGCAGACAACTGCCTTTTTGCTATACCCTCATATAGTAGAAGGAGGGAAATAGGGAGAGAGGGAAGGAGAGAAAGAGAGAAGGAGAGAGAGATGGAGGCTCTTGTGCTGTCCTCATGACTTCATCTAACCCTAATTACCTCTCCCCAAATACCATCACACAGAAGATAAGGGCTCCAACATATAAATTTGTTGGGGGTAGGGTGGAGCACAAAGCATTAGTCCATAACAGGTGAAGTGTGCTGGGTCAAGGGCTGAGAGGAGGTTAAGGGAAGTGTTGAGAGTGGTTATTCTGGTGAGAATGGAAGATGCTTAAGTAGCGGGGTGAGTGCAAGGTGTGTGGAGTTTAATTTAGAGTCCCTAGATGGCCTTGACTTAGTATTTAAATTTTCTTTTGTATGAAATGGGGATCTTTTTGATTAGGGACCCACTCATACATTTGGAAGATAAATCTTTCATCTCTGAGGTTGTTCTGGAATGATTAACAGTGATTTAGACAGTGGGAGGCAAAACTGGTCAATAAGTTAAATACCTTGCTGTTCTACTGAGTTGGAATCCAGACTCTTCAGCCTGCTCTGCTTCCTTTATCTGCCTTATTAGGCAGTGCTACTGTTGCATAATTTGTTTCACTTAAGAAGAATCTTCAGGGGCTCAGGGTAATGAACAGATACTTAAGCTGAAATAATTTGGTTTGTAAGATGTAGGGTTGGGAATCATGCCATGAGAAATCTTTTTTTGTGAATTGTAACTTCTGGATGTGAGCATAGATAAAACCTTAACATTTGTAAACATCATCATCTTAAAAGCACTTGATTCCTTGGATTGTTTCATTGGCGGTGATGGGGGAAAGAAATATTGTTCCTTTATAGATAACAGAGTATTTAAACTACCAGCACATTTCTAAGAACTAAAGTAATTATCTGGGATGGGAATTCTATTCTGAGACTGTTCCTTATTCTGATTACATCACTTCATATCAGATGAACTATTAATATATTATTTCCTGCTTTTTACATAAGTCACTGATGGTTCAAAATAAAGTGGAATTCTCAATTTTGCTAGGTCATTTCCCGGGAAACCAGTTTAGTATGACAGCTTTGGTTATCATGAATCTTAGAGGTTTAAAATGAGTGCCTTTTTTCCTAATTGTGAAAACACATGCTTATTGAAAAAAATTTGGAAAATGAAACTGATAATTTTGCCATCCTGTTGTAAGCAATATTAATACTTTTGGTAGATTTCTGGTAGATAAAACAAAAATGGCAAAACTGTTCAGCTTGTGTTATGGTTTGTTTATTTAATATTGTATAATAAACAATGTGTCATTAAATATTCTTTGAAAAATAATTTTAAGGAATATGAATGATGTCTTTTCATGCATGCATGAGTGCAGGTATTTTGCTCTTATGTAAGATGACTTGTAATTGCTCTATTGTTATAAAACTGTACCTATTTTAGAGGCTCTTATCCTGTGCTATAGTCTGGGAATGGTGAAAGAGAAGTCATGATGTTCCGTGTCCTATAAGGGCATGGAATCTATGGCCATATTTGATTGTGTAGGAAAGTTTCCTATTGCCAGTACAGAAATATGGTGATATATTGGATATACTAAAGGCTTGCTAGTGCTGGATGGGGTTCTGCTGCATCCATTCACCTAAGGAGTGTGTACTGCAGTGCCCCCCAGAGGGTCACTGGCAGGCACCTTGGTGCACCTGATGCCTTGACTGTTCAGCTGCCATTAGTACATCCTTCTTCCCTCAAATCCCAACCAAACCAGTTGCCTTTAAGTTTAGCATATACTCACTGAAATGTTTCCAGCACCCTAGAAGAGCTCAGAACATCATGAAGAATAGTAAATCTTTCTTTGAACAAGATTATTTAGAGTTGGGTTATAGTGGATCACATGAACTCCAAGATGTTCTTTTGATGTTCGTACTTTCTCAAATCTTTCTTCCTCCTTTCTTTCTTTCTTTCTTTCTTTCTTTCTTTCTTTCTCTCTCTCTCTCTCTCTCTCTCTTTCCCTCCCTCCCTCCTTCCTTTCTTGCCAAATACTTATTTTGCATTGCTTTGTTGTTGTTTTGTGAAAGAACAGACTTCTAATTTTAAAACAGAAGGTGAAGAAATGGTAGAAACAGAAGCATAAGATCAAGTGATGGGTTAAAATGTCAGTGCTGTGATCCTTAATGTAATTCTCCCTTTGATTGTTTTCACTTGAAAGAATGCCTTTTCTTTCCTATTGTCGACTACTACCTGCTGTCAGTTCGAGAGGGTGTAAGTGGAGCAACTTGTCAAAGGCTTTCTAAGCTCCCTTCATATGGTTCACAGAAACAGAGCTGGATTTTCATTTCTTCTTTCATTCAACAGGAGTCTCTTTCATGTTTGAAAATTGAAAACGCGTGTTTTTCAGTGTGGAGCGAGGATGTGTGTGCCCTCTGGCACACCTGTTTCTAATTTCCTGACTTGAAAGCATAACCCATCAAAAGGAGCAGAAAAACAATTTCTTTCTGACACGCTGCTTCGTGCTCCTTATTGGACTGAAGGCCTTCGTGGCTTTGCCATCTTAGTTCCCTCTGTAGAAGGCTCTTGTTAGAGGCAGAGTTCACTCAATACAGGCAGTGCCTTTTATCGAACAGAGCCATTTTTGGTATTATTTTGTTGTGGTGGTGGTGGTTCTTTTCAGCTCAGGAAATTTACTTGAAATAAGATTTATTTAAAAAACACAAAAAGGTCTTTAAAAATCTCGAATATTAAACATAGCTGGGCAGTGTATGTTGGAACGATATGTGTAAGCTGATCAGCGAACCGATTGGCTAGGAATAGGGTTTGGTTGAGCATACGACTGTTTAAATTCCAGAGCGCTGTTTAACATAAATCAAATATTTCCAACGCATTATTCAGATTTGTGTGTACTTTAAAGTCTTGCCAACTTGAATAACTGTGAGGCACAGTATGTTGACTTTGAGTTTTGTAAATTGATAATTTGTTGCTATGAAAGTTGTACATGGTATAACTCATCACTTTCTGAAGGTGCATAGTATGTCTGATGTTGGCAAGCTGTTATGAAAAAATGATGCCCAGGGAATTCAGGGCTTTAGCTTTCAGATGCTTGAAGTATGGGTCTTTGGTTCGTTGTAAGGTTTATCCTGGACATTTTCAGTGTAAGGTACTTGGTTCTTTAGACATCAACCTTGGCTTAGACTTTCTATTTCTGAGAGTTGTTTGGGATAATAATCTTAATGCTGTATCTTCAGAAATAGTCTCTCAGGCTATTTTTAAAAAACACCTACTCTCTTCACACTTTAGCATGTATGGAATCACCTGTTAAATGGCATAGTATGACCCAGTGGGTCTGGGAGGACCTGATATTCTGCATTTTTCACAAGTTCCCAGCTGATTCCAGGGCTGCTAGTCCACAGATCATACTTGAAGTAGTAAGGCAACATTTCGAGGGGCAGGGTAGTGCTGTCTCCCAGCTGTGCCTTGCCTATAACTCTCATCCCATACAATTTACCAGTCTCTTCCCATATTGTGTTTGGTGGATCAAAAGCTAAAGAGATCTGATGTATATCCTAGACCCTAGGTATCCCTGAGAATGTTAACAGTGGAACAAGTTAACTCACAGGTCAGGGTATCAGTGGATAAGGGGCCATTGAGATAGGATCAGTGTGCTGGCAGAAACGTTATTTATGTTTCCAGATTCTTCTGGGATGCGCCTAGCCCTAGCTGAGGTTCTTGCTGCAAACAGAGGTAACTGCTAACTCTAAAAGGTGCTCATAGGGGAGTCAGAAAGACATAATGCTGAATCAAATGTGTTCTATTTTTCCGTGGTGACTGGTTAATTTGGGCAAAGAGATTTACTGGCAAATCATATAGAAAAAGTAGAGATAATGTAAAATGTAGAAACAGCTTGCATATTTTTTTTAAAGATTTTTTTTTTTTTAAATTTATTTAGTCAGAGAGAGAGCGAGAGCGAGCACAGGCAGACAGTGGCAGGCAGAGTCAGAGGGAGAAGCAGGCTCCCCATGGAGCAAGGATCCCGATGTGGGACTCGATCCCAGGACGCCGGGATCATGACCTGAGCCGAAGGCAGCTGCCTAACCAACTGAGCCACCCAGGCGTCCCACAGCTTGCATTTTTATTAACTTGTTATTGAATACATGTCATGGTTCTCAATAGTGAATCACAGTATGATTGAGTCCAGTACAACACATTGCGACCAAAGGATACCTTATATTTTTATTTTCAGAATGTTTTGTTCATATCATGAAAAAGTATATTTATTTATGTGTTGTATTTGTCTTTTGGCTTTGATAAAAAAGATTTTAATAACCACTGGCTTGACGAAAGGATGGAGAGACATGTTAAAAAAGCTGAGTTAGATATTAAAGAATTAGAAACTTTATTAAAATTATACAGTGGTATTTTAGGTCTACATATACCCACATTGAATGTAAGAGCACGTTACATGCTGGAGGCAGTTTGGGGTGCAGGATATCGTGGGTTTGGGAATCAGACTTGGGTTTGAATTGTAATGGAAGGAGCAGGTTAGAAGGGTATGTCCACCAGTGCCAGGATCAGAACATCTTTTTATGGAAGAGAGACAAACAGATATGCTAATTATCATTAAGATTATCACTTTGTAATATTGCATCATCTGTTAGTTGGGACTCAGTGTTGTATGTATTATCATGCTAAGGAGTTCTGTTTACTCCCTTTCTTTCTCTCTCTTCTAGCCTTACATGACAATGTTTTCTGGTTCTTTATAATACCTTGGTAAATTGTGTGTTGTCATCTGTCATATTAGTCTTTATTTGCTAATGTTGGTGATGGAATGATAATCTGCTTGAATTCTGCTATGATGTGATGGTGTGTTCTCAGAAATATGAGAGTATTTGCCCAGTGTAGCTGAGATATGTAGTAAAATTCATGTCAGAGGACAATAAATATTTAAAATTTACTGAGCATTTGTTTCATTTGAGTCCTTCATTATCCTTAAAATTTAGATTTGCCTCCTTTACCTGTTAAGCTTTCATACTTATGCCAAAGTAAATTTAGTGGAATATAGAAGTATAATCTTCTCAGTTGAAATATTTTTCTTGTGTTTGTCATATACATCTTCACTTTTCCAATTTGTCTTACCTCCTTTGACTTTGCTTCACATCTTAGCAGCAGTTCCTTTTTGCAGCTTTTCACATCAGAATTATTTGTATCTGGGCACAGCCTTGGGTTTGTGGTATAGTTCTGGGCTTTCCTCACATGCAACTTTTGCATATTAAATCCTGCTCATGTCTTCAAGTTCATGAATATTTCTTAGCAACTCACTGTGCAAATTGCACAGGTAAGTTTTATTATGATCTACAAAATAAACTCTTGCTATAAAGTCCTACTGTCATCATTTACTTCATTTCTTTATAGCTGTCATTGCAACATAAACAAGTTAGCACAATTTCTTGAGAATGTTTCTCTCTTTCTGCTTCTGTTTAGAATCACTTCCCAGAAATCTGGTTCATCTTTTAGGATTGAGCTCAAATGTGTTTCTTCTCTTTTCTGCAGCCTCCCTCCTTCTCTCTCTTTCTTCTTTCTTCACTCATCCCTGCGGATTTATTCCCTCCATGGTCACTGGGGCCATGAGATAGCATTCATGTGACTTATATGGTTGTTCTTCATTACAAAATGAGGTGGCTCTATGATATCATTGATATTCAATAAATTATCTGTTGAATTGAATTCAGTAACCCTTTGCCTATTTGAAGCACTGTCATATAGTCTGATTGCCAAAATGACTTAGTTGTTGCACATTAGTAAACCACAGCCAGTGCTCCTGCCTATTCAAGAGCTTTATGTGTTCATGGTAGAGGCTCTGTTCTTTTGAAGAGAAGGGTGGTTTAATTTTAGTTTAGTCTTGATAAAATCTTTTACAGTTTTCCTGCCTTTCCATTACTGAAGTAATTAGTGTGCTTTGGGCTATAAGTGGCAAAAAAAAATCACAATTTGAACTTGTTTCAGTAGGAAGAAATGATATGATTTCACATACGAGGAAGTTCAGAGGTAGGAGGACTCCAGGGTTGGTTGGTTCAGGAGCTCCCCTGATGATACCAAGGACCTAGTTCTCCTCTGCTATTGTCATTGTTGACTTCTTCCTTAGGCTGATGGCAGAAAGGCTACTGCCTTGCCAGGAAAACCGATCACACAAAAATCTCTAGAAGGAGAGAAAACATATTTTCTTGATAGTTCTTTTCCAGGAATGAGGAACAGTTCCTTCAGAAGCTTCCTAGCAGACCTCTCCTCATATTCTGGTGATTGGCTAATGTTGGGTCACATGCCCATTTCTGAACTAATCACTGACAAAGGGAAATTACCCATAAACCTATCATGGGCACAGAATATGCCTATAGGGCATGTTTGTGACTGTGGGTTGGGGGGAGTAGAAAGCAGAGTAAAATCAGAATTCTGTTAGGAGAAGGAAATAGGTATATAGGTAACCACCACTATCCTACTAAACTAGGCACTTGCCATCATTTTGTGATGAGTAGTAAGGATGGTAATAATAGATATCATTGGTTGAACAATTGCTGTGGGCAGGTGCTATGCTAAATACTTTTTACCTAGTGATTCTAATTTTTAAATGAGAAATCAAGTTCAGAAAGATCAAACAGTACCTGAGTACCTAGAAAGTCTAAAGACTCTTCCCTTAATGACTAGAGAAATATGAAAAAGAAGAGGGACTGAGTTGGAATTTATTAAGCTATTATTCTACTTAAAATGTTATAGGTTAGGTATTTAAGGAGTTAAAAAATATATAGTTGTCATTTATATCTGTCCTTACCAAAGCCTTGTCTTTTGCCATTATTTTTGGCTAACACAGAGCTGGCTGTGGAAAATGGATGTTTTTGTTTTGAAAAATCAAATGCAGTAGATTAAAAAAAAAACACACCACCACAAAGTTTGTTTATATCTTCATTTCACTCAAATTGAATAGATGAAATGGGATCTGGCCTTTTTCATATTGTTTATGTTCTGCTTTGCTTCTTGGTTCTGGGGCAGAATTCCTGGTTCTTTTTGAATTTGTTTTCCTCTCAAGTATCATTTGCAACATTATTGTGTAAATTAATAAAGAGAAAGTATTTCTGTTCAGTGAGCATTGTAATTGTCCTAATATGACATAATACAAAGCTATTTTATTAGCATTATAAAATACCTTTTAAACATGTGTTCCCTTAACCTCAGTCTATTTTTTTTTTAAGTCTAGAGGGTGATTTACATAAGTAACCACTGTAATATTTAAAATGAAGGTGATTTACATAAGTAACCACTGTAATATTTAAAATGAAGGTTCATTTAAGGGTCTCACTCCTTTTCATCTCTTAATATAAGGGCAAAGTTAGATGCTTGATCTGTATTTCATTTATGTGTTATAAAAGGGCCTTTGTAAATAAAGTACATGGATAAAAATGACTAAAGTTGTTTTTGTTCAGTGAAACTGTTATATAAATGGCATTATTGTATGTGTGCAGGTGTGTGTGCACACCTGTACATGCCCACATGGACAGGGATTACACAGACGACTGAGGAGTGATGTTATATCCACTGATGGATAGCTTCTGACTTTTGTTTTAGCCATTATAATACTAAAACACATTAGGTGCTTAATTAGGTGAAGTTACTCAGTCTAAATCAGCCATCTGTAACTATTGGTTATCTATTGCTGTTTAATGAATCACCCCCAATCTTTGTGGTTTAGAAGAACAGCCCTTTTCTTATTTCTTATGGTTGTGTGTGTTGGCTGGTTCTTAAATGAACAGGTCTTTTGCCAGTACGCTTGGGGATTCTCACATGGCTGCATTCAGGTTGTGGCTTAACTAAATGTCCATGACAGCTTTCTTACATGGCTGGTGTGTTGGTGGGGGCAACCAGAAGGTTGGACTCAGCTGGTGTGCTGGAATGCCCTTTTTAAATTTTTTTTAAATGTTCAGTTAGCCACTCTGTAGTACATTATTAGTTTTTGATGCAGTGTTCAATGACTCATAAGTTATGTGTAACATCCAGGGCACATCACAACACGTGCCATGCTAGAATGCTTTGGACTTGCTTTCTTCTCATGTAGTATCAGGGCTTCTCCCTCTCTAATGTGGCCTCTCCAGCAAGGTAGCTGGACTTCTTACATGGTAGCTCAGGACTCTCAAAGCGCAAAAGTAAAAGTTGTCAATCTTCTTTAGGGCTTAGGGCTGGGACTAGCATCTGCTTGTTAAAGTGAATCACAGGGCCAATCCAGATTCAGTGTAGAAGAGGAACACATAAGGTCATGAATACTGGGCAGCTTGTTCATTGGGGGCCGTCTTTAGAGATTAGCTAACATAGTAACTGTTTCTTTTTTCTTTTCGGAATAACCATGTTCCCTTTGAGAATCTAAAAACTATGGATTCTCTCTCTAGAAACATTCACATGAACACAGTTATCTGCATAAATGCACACACAATTCTAGTAGAATTTCATGGGATTCATAGTCATGGATTGCTCAGCTTAAGTACCTCTGGTCTAACTCATAAAGTAGGAATTTACTAACTCCTAAGTTAGTGATTTAAATAGTAATTTTATTGTTATAAAATAGCTGAATGGAATTCTATGCTGTAAAATTATCCTATAAAAATTCTATTTAATAAAATTGTTTCATTTTCTTAGAATGACCATTGAGTTATTTCCTAGTTTTTTGTTTTTGTTTTGTTTTGTTTTGCTGTTCAAATAACATTGTACATGATGTTTGTATACTTGTCTGTTTCCTTAACACAAATTCCCAGAAATATACCTTATGATATACCAAAATATAATTAGTTACTTATGTTACTAATGTTCACTTTAAGCTGATGATAAAAGAGTAAGATATTTTATTTTTATGTTTTATAACTTACATATTCAGTAACACAAGTCTAAAACACTTAGTTCTTAATAAGAAACAAGATAGTATTATATCTATTCCTATCCTTTCCCAAACCTCTGCCTCTCCTCCCACTGACCTGAATTGTGTATCATTCACTTGCCTTGAAAACGAAAGTTTAATATATATGCATCCTAAACAATTTATTATTACTTGTTTTGTTTTATGTTTTTTTTTTTTTATTGAGCTATAGAAGCATGATATATATGGTATATAGTTCTCTGTGACTTGTTTCTTTAGGTAAATATTATGTTTCTATAGTATTTGTCCAGAAAGTTGCTTTATAACTCTAGTGCATTTATCTTAACATTTGTGTAATTCTCCATTGTGTTAACATAGCCCTGAATTCTATTATTTCTTCTGTATTTATTGGCTATCATTATTCTGAAAAGAAAAGCTTTTCTCATCATATACTTGGGTACCCAGAGTATGGTTTATACAGGAAAAGCAGAAAAGATGCTCAGGTCTTTTTATTTATACATCAATTTTCAAAATAATGAAATGATGCTCAGGTAATTTCCTAATATGCTCAATTAGGTCTTTTTTTTTTTTTTAAAGATTTTATTTATTTATTCATCAGAGAGAAAGCGAGCGAGATCGAGCACAGGCAGACAGAGTGGAAGGCAGAGTCAGAGGGAGAAGCAGGCTCCCTGCGGAGCAAGGAGCCCGATGTGGGAGTCGATCCCAGGACGCTGGGATCATGACCTGAGCCGAAGGCAGCTGCTCAACCAACTGAGCCACCCAGGCGTCCCTTTTTTTTTTTTTTTTAAAAAGATTTTATTTATTTATTTGAGAGAGAGACAGAGATAGCGAGAGTGAGAAGCAGGCTCCCACTGAGCAGGGAGCCTGATTTGGGGCTTGATCCCAGGACCCTGGGATCATGACTTGAGCTGAAGGCAGATGCTTAAGTGACTGAGCCACCTGGGTACCCCAATTAAGTCTTTATTTTATTGAATTTGTTTTTTAAATTTACATTTATTTATTTGTTCATATGTGAAATTATCAATTTGTAGATTTTTATATGTTTAATGTATTTCAGCCCATTGCATTCATTATTATTTTCCCTCCTGTATTTAGAAGCTCTGACATTTGAAAGAATTCTAAATACAGATCTGTACTTAGAAGTTATTAGTTATGTGCATTAGTTTAGGATTGTTATGTCTTCTGAATAAATCTGGATAAATTTTATCATTATAAAATATTTTCTTTTATCTCTAGATAATCCTCTTTGTTTCAGTTACTTAGTTTAACATTGACACAGTCACACCAGTTTTCTTAATGTTTGTCTGGGATATCATTTTCCACCATTTTACTTTCAACCTGTTTTGCTTTTTATATGAAATTATGTTTTTTTTAAACAAATGGGACCCCTCTCCTTTTAAAATTATTCCAGATTGATAATCTAAGCCTTTTACATGAAGAGTTTAGTCCATTTACATTTAATGTAATTACTAATATGATTAGACAAAATCATACCATCTAGTTTTTCATTATCTGTTCTTTCTTTTCTTTGTTCTTTCTGTTCTTTTCTTATTTTCCTTTGGATTGAACATTTTTTAGTAGTTCATTTTTTCCTTGTCTATTAATATTTGGTTCTATTTCAACATTTTTTTTTTTGTGGTTGCTCTGGAGTTTACAGTATGTATCATTGATTTACCATAGTCTACTTTAAAATATTTTACTTCACAAACAATGTAAGATTCTTTTAACAGGATAAATTCATTATTTCTTCTCTATCCTTCGAATTCTTGGCCTATATTTTAATGCTCATATTATGAACCTCACAATGTATATTATTATTTTTACTTTATTTGGTTTATTTTTCAAATTATTTTTACTTTAAGTGGTCCATTATCTTTAAGAATTAAAATATATTGTATTATTTGTTTCAGAAGTACAGATCTGTGATTCCTCAGTCTTACACAATACCCAGTACTCATCACAACACATATTCTCCCCAATTTTCATCACCCAACCACCCCATCCCCCTACCCACCTCCCCCTCCAGCAACCCTTAGTTTGTTTCATAAAATTAAGAGCCTCTTATGGTTTGTCTCCCTCTCTGGTTTCATCTTGTTTCATCTTTTTCTCTCTTCCCCTATGATCATCTGCCTTGCTTGTTAAATTCCGTATATGAGTGAGATCATATGATAATTGTCTTTTTCTGAGTGACTTTTTTTGCTTAGCATAATATTCTCTAGTTCCATCCACGTCATTGCAAAATGGCAAGATTTCAAATTTTTTGATGTGAATATTCCATTGTTTATATATTCCACATCATCTTTATCCGGTCATCTGTCAATGGACATCTGGGCTCTTTCCATAGTTTGACTGTTGTGGACATTGCTGCTATAAACATTGAGGTGCAGGTGTCCCTTTGGATCACTGCATTTGTATCTTTGGGGTAAATACCCAGCAGTGCAATTGCTTGGTTGTAGGGTATTTTACAGCTTTTTGAGGAACCTCCATACTGTTTTCCAGAGTGGATGTACCAACTTGCGTTCCCATCAGTGGTGTAGGAGGTTTCCCCTTTCTCTTCATCCTCATCAACACCTGTCATTTCCTGACATGTTAATCTTGGCCATTCTGACTGGTGTGAGATGGTATCTGGTTGTGGTTTTGATTTGTATTTCCCTGATGTGGAGTGATGTTGAGCACTTTTTCATGTTTCTGTTGGCCATTTGTATGTCTTTTTTGCAGAGAGGCCTGTTCATGTCTTCTGCCTCTTCCTTCCTTAGTTTCTTTCTTTCAACATATAAATAAATTATTTGCGTCAGGGGTACAGGTCTGTGAATCATCAGTCTTACACAATTTGCAGCACAAATTGCACCACAATTATGGACACTAGCACATACCCTCCCTAGTGTCCATAACCCAGGCACCCTATCCCTCCTCCTCCACCCCCCAGCAACCCTCGGTTTGTTTCTTGAGATTAAGAGTCTCTTGTGGTTTGTCTCCCTCCCTTGTCCCATCTTGTTTCATCCCCACCCCCTTCTTCCCATGATCCCCTCCCTGCCTCTCAAATTCCTCATATCAGAGAGATCATATGATAACTGTCTTTCTCTGATTAACTTATTTTGCTTAGTATAATACCCTTTAGTTCCATCCTATTTGCTGCAAATGGCAAGATTTCTGGGCTTTTTGATGGCTGCATAGTATTCCAGTGTGTGTGTGTGTGTGTGTGTGTGTGTGTGTGTGTACACACGTACACGACACATACATGGCATCTTTATCCATTCATCTGTTGATGGACATCTAGGTACTTTCCATAGTTTGGCGATTGTGGACATTACTGCTGTAAACATTGGGGTGCACGTGCCCCTTTGGATCACTACATTTGTATCTTTAAGGTAAATACCCAGTGGTGCAATTGCTGGGTCATAGGGTAGCTCTATTTTCAACTTTTTGAGGAACCTCCATACTGCTTTCCAGAGTGGCTGCACCAGCTTGCATTCCCACCAACAGTGTAGGAGGGTTCCCCTTTTTCTGCATCCTCACCAGCATCTGTCATTTCCTGACTTGTTAATTTTAGCCATTCTGACTGGTATGAGGTGGTATCTCACTGTGGTTTTGATTTGTATTTCCCTGATGCTGAGTGATGTTGAGAACTTTTTCATGTGTCTGTTGGCCATTTCTTTCTTCTGCCCATTTCTTGATTGGATTATTTGTTTTTTTGGGTGGTCTGTTATCTTTTAAAGAAATTCGCAAACAAATATATGCATGCACACATACTTAATAGCTTTTTAAAATTAAAAACAATTTTTATCCATCTAGCTCCTCTTTTTGATGTTCTTGCTCTTTATTCCTAATGCCAAGCTTCCTGTATTCTTTTTAACCCAAAGAATGCTTTTAGTATTTTTATAGTTCAGCTTTGCTGGTGATGAGTCTATCATCTTTATCTAACTGAAATGTCTTTATTTTCCCTTTATTTTTGAAGGTTATTTTCTCAGCACAGAGAATTCTATGTTGTCTGTTTTTTTTTTTTTTCCTTTTTTCTTTCTTCAGTTGTTTTTCTGTTGTCTTTTTCAGTTTCATTGTTTCTGGTGGGAAGTTGTCCCCTTGTGTGAAATACTTTTTTTTCTGTTTTTAATATTTTATCATTGGATTTCAGCAGTTTGACTATATGACCTAATGTGTGATATTGTTCATATTTATCTTTCTTAGGTTTTGCTGAGCTTCCCAGGTTATTGAGTTAATTTCACTTGTCAGGGTTGGAAAATTCTCAGCCATTGTATCTTCAGACATTTCTTCTGATTTGTCCTGTCTTCTACTTCTGGGATTGTCATTGTGTCCCTTTGGTATTCTCCTACAGATCTGGGGTGCTTTGTTCCATTTTTATATTTTTTTATTTTATTTTATTTTATTTTTTAATATAATTTTTTATTTTTTATAAACATATATTTTTATCCCCAGGGGTACAGGTCTGTGAATCACCAGGTTTACACACTTCACAGCACTCACCAAAACACATACCCTCCCCAATGTCAATAATACCACCCCCTTCTCCCAAACCCCTTCCCCCCAGCAACCCTCAGTTTGT
>NC_081563.1:102178239-102267357 GCF_022355385.1 Mustela nigripes
TTTGTGACCCTGCGGGACCTGAGGCCACGCTGACCCCGTGTGGGCTTTGCCCCGGGTAGCCTCTGGAGCGATGTCCCTCAGCGGAACAGACTTTCAAAAGTCCTGATTTTGTGCGCGGTTGCTCCGCCGCTTGCTGGGAGCCGGCCCCTCCCCCCGGGGTCTATCTTCCCGTCGCTTTGGATTCACTTCTCTGTCGGTCCTACCTTTCAGAAAGTGGTTGTTTTCTGTTTCCAGAATTGCTGTTCTTCTTCTCTTCGATCTGCCGATGGATTTTCAGGTGTTTGCAATCTTTAGATAAGCTATCTAATTGATCTCCAGCTAGCTGAAGTAGTCTCGGCCTGCTACTTCTCCGCCATCTTGACTCCTCCGCTTTGTTCCATTTTTAGTCATTCTTTTCCTCTTTGTGTTTCAGTATGGGTAGTTTCTCATGACTATTATTAAGTTCACTGATTTTTTTTTTCTTTAGCTGTCTCTTATTTACTCCTACGTCTGTTGAATGCATTTTTCATTTTTTTATAGTATATTTTTTATTTTATTTGGTTCATATTTGAATTTTTTCTTTGCTGAGATTTCCCATATTTTTTTTGAAAAGTTCCCTCTTTTCTATTAAGTAGTTACATAAAATAATTATCCTGATTATTTTAAGGTTCTCATGTGATAATTCCAACATTGGAGTCATTAGTAGCCTGTTTCTGTTGGCTGTTCCTTCTCTAACGTATAAGGCACATTTCTTGTTTTTTCATATGTTCGTAATCATAGATTATATGGTAAACATTATGTTTGGAACACAGATGAGATTGAAGAAAATATTTGTACTAAAAAGGAGCACATTTCATACATCTAATACAGAGGATTGAGTCAATCTTGTTTGTAATTGACATTACGTAATTTAGAACCATCATTCTTTTTGCTGGTAAAATTGTTCCATCTTTTGTCCATAAAAGCCCCTTTAAGTTTGATTCACTTCTGGGGTGCCTGGGTGGCTCAGTGGGTTAAGCTGCTGCCTTTGGCTCAGGTCATGATCTCAGGGTCCTCGGATCAAGTCCCGCATCGGACTCTCTGCTCAGCAGGGAGCCTGCTTCCCTCTCTCTCTTTGCCTGCCTCTCCATCTACTTGTGATTTCTCTCTGTCAAATAAATAAATAAAATCTTAGAAAAAAATATATTTAAGTTTGATTCACTTTTCTTTGACATAACTATCTTTGATAGTTTTCTTGCTTTTAGGGAGAACAAGACCTCTCTTACTCCTCTTGGACACGGCCTTAGTCAGGTCCAGAACCAGCAATTCTCCGAGGATCCTTATTTCTTATTGGAAATAGTATGAGTCTAACATGATAATCTAATTTTGGTATTTTCACTGCAATTTCCATGTTAGTCACTAGGTAATGATAGTGTCACTATTGCCTTTGTCACATGGAGTTCATGATCCCAGCAGAAGATATATTTTTATTGGCAATCGAAGTGAAAGTTTAGTTTCCTGATTTATAATCCTATGCTTATAGATTTTGAAATAAAGCCATAGCTGTGTGGATTCTTAATTTGGGATTTGTGGACCCTATGGAATCTATACATGGTTTTTCATGGAAAATTCTCTGAATTTCCTGAGAGTGTTTAATTTTAGGCAAAGATAACTCTTACGCCTTAGGAAGCACAGTCTTAGACAACTTTTGAATTAAATTGTAGTAAGTATCATGGTTAAAATAAAAGTTTAAGCAAGTAATACAAATGAATGTATATTCTTCTTTTTTTTTTTTTAAGATTTTATTCATTTGACAGAGAGAGATCACAAGTAGGCAGAGAGAGAGAGAGAGAGAGAGAGGGAAGCAGGCTCCCTGCTGAGCAGAAAGCCTGATGTGGGACTTTATCCCAGGACCCTGAGATCATGACCTGAGCTGAAGGCAGTGGCTTAACCCACTGAGTCACCCAGGCACCCTGTATTTTCTTCTTTAGCTAGCATTTTCTTAATAATGATGTCAAATGAAAACCTAGAGAGATGCTAAATTTTATATTGTCTATTGGCCTTTTACTAGATGTTTTATTTGAGGTGGCTTACCTATTTTGCTTTTCCCTTCTTTTATCTGCTTATATGGTTTTTCTGCTAGTTGGTGGTAAGATAGCTTTTGGACCCTTTTCTTTTCTTTTTTTTTTTTTAACTGTTATTCCTTAAATTCTACTCTAACGTAGACAAATGAATATGATTACCATTTTCCTCTCTTACCTTCAGAACTTTTGTGTCTTTCTCCAATGTCAGAACTACCTTGACACTGTTGACTAGTGAAAGGGATAAGCAGTGACTAGTGAAGAGATTTAGAACTTTTTCCCCGTCATACTCTGTGAGGCCTCTAAAACTGAATGTTGTTTTTGAGCTCTGAATACAACTTTAAAAATGATGAAATGATTTATATTGCCTCTCCTTTGTACAGAGAAATTTATTGAGAAATGACATCAACTCAGACTTCCTTTTCCAGTTTTTAAAGAGGCTGTGGCCATTCAAATCACCCCCATAAATTACTTCTAAGTTTTGTCATTAAGAAATTATTAATTAAATATTTAGTATATATGGCCAGCTTAGTAGTTACAGGTTAAATTTATGGTATAGTATAACTGTCTTGCTTATGTTCTGCTTGAAAGCTTTGTAAATATATATAATCAATATGTGTACTGAACTATTTTACCTTGCACCTATGTTATTATAGATGTTTATAACTGCATCTTGGCTTTTTTTACTCATAAAATGCACACTATGGCCTTGTTGCAAAATGAAATCTCCAATGTTAATATTATTATTGTTATTTTTAAAGATTTTATTTATTTATTTGACAGAGAGAGAGAGAGAGAGAGAGAGAATGAGCAAGAAAGCACAAATGGGGGAGTGAGAGAGGGAGAAAGGAGCCCAACCCATTCCCATGACCTGAGCTAAAGGCAAACGCTTAACTGACTGAGCCACCCAAGCATCCCTCCGACTTTAATATTATTCCTTTGGGACTTGATTAGTGATTGTTTCAAGGATGTTGTGGTTTAAACTGGGAGCTGTCTGTAGTCCTAAGTGTTGGTATCAAGTTTTGTTGTGCTATTTATCTGTAGGTAATTGTTACTTTGATCTTTACTTAGGTTTTTGAGGCTTTTGAGGTTTTCTCTATCTCCTTTTTTTGCATGATGGTATTAGCATGATTTCTGTATTGGTGGACCACCATGGAACAAGCATGTTACTTAGAGTTATAAGAATTGGATCTTAGATTCTTTGTTTTTCCAATTTACTTTTTTCTTATTTGCCCAGTGGGGGTTCCAATGCCTTCCTTACAAGTTAATTGTAAAGCTTTAATAAAGTGATGTTTGTGAAAGACCCAGATACATAGTAATAATCAATTAATGGTGAGTCTGTGAGTCATGACCTTTTATTTTCCCCCTTAAAAAAGAAAGTTCTCTATAGGTGAATTTAATCTAAACATGTTACTTTATTAATTAACAGCATTTTATAAGGTGTTTCCCATAAGTTGTCTGCTCATTGCAAGCCTCTCAACTAAATTCTAATTGGAATGTTATTGAAGTTTTAAAAGTACTTACAGGTATAAAATTTTTTCTTATGAGGAATTTAAGACCATTTAAGCTAAGCCATTTATTTTTTCCAGTGAGGAAGCTGAGGCATGGAGATCTTCAGTGAGGCATTTCAGGTTCTACACCTGGAGGTGGTTCTCCTCATCTGGGGTTTTCTCTCTAATGGAACAGGACTCTGGGTAGAGATGTATAAGAGCATCAACTTAACATTACGAACAGTGATGCTTCTTTTGTGTCTACTGCCCTAATGAAGTTTCAAATGTAGATAAGTCTAATGCTTATGCATATAGTATGTTTCCCAGACAAATGCAACAGCAGTGATAGGATTTTAGGGGTTCCATCATAGCTAAGAACATCACTTGTAGTGAGGTAGTTTTTCTCTGATTTTTTTCCCCCTGCTTGGCACCATTTGTCCCAGGTGCTCTAATCAGAGTGTTGTAACTTAGATAACTAAATTTAGAATATTTAAGTCAGAGAACAAGATACTATTTTACTATCTTTACACACACTCAGAATGAATATGGGGTGCATTCCCACATTGAGACGTGAATTTGACAAGGAGAAACAAGGGAAAGAAGGGGTGGCTCCAGCTCTGGGAGAGGGTGCCCCTGTGCTGTTAACCACAGACTCTTTTTTATATGGCAGATTGGATAAAGGCCTTTCACTACTCATTTCTGTTGGAGCTTTTTCTTTGTTTTTAAAATTTGTGTAAGTATTGACATTCATAGAATTGCAACTCTTCTCATTTATGTAGCTACCTCTTACTCAGACAGGTGAATCTTTTGTGGTTTGGTTATACCTTCTCAATAAAATTGATAATAGTGATAATAAGTCATAATTATCAGGCATTTAATGTATGTAGCATATTCTTGGCAGTGTGCTGTAAATGAGAGTTTTCCTATGTTTAATTATAACTGTTCTAATATATTTTTCTGTACTTCAAGTAATTTTGAAATGCTAAGGAATATATTAATCACATCCTAGTTTGTAAACGATGAGATCTCTAGAAACTAATTTATAAAATTGGTTTCTCTTATGGTTGTTTATTATTGACCAAAAATTTTGGAAAAGCTTGAGTTGCTTCTGATCAAATACTATAAATATCTAAAGTGTGCTGATGGGTTATGTGTTAGAGAGAACTGAATATTGAGGAAACACTAAATGTGTATTGGTGAATGTAACCTTTAGACTTGACTGGATTAGACATCTTCAGTACTTATTCCATCTCTTTATAAAGCTCCTTATGTTTTCTTCTTGCATATAATAGGTTCCAGGTTTGATAACCGTGGGGACACTGTGAAGACTGAAATCATGTGTGTTCTATCACTTTTAAGGCAGTCCTCTCTTTAATTTCACAAGACAGGCTTGAAAACCAGAAGTAACCTAACTCCAAAATTGGCAGTAAATCCTCTGACAGGGAAAAGGTGACGTACTATGTAATAAATTCCTTTGTTGAAAAAGAGATGTTGCAATACTGGAAACTGAAGTACCAAATGTTTCCTTTTAAATTTGGAAAGGCCTTTCCTCATTACTTATCTGTCCCTGTGGATTTCTAACAGGGGATGTGTTGAAAGATTTTTCAGATGCCCACTAGCCACAGTGAGAGTGAATGGCAGCATTTATAAGACGACATAAATACTTCACAATCATCGGTAATCCTTGGAGATGTGTGGTGTGCCAGTGGTACTGAATGTGAGCTTTTGTTGCCGCTGATCCTGTACTCATGTATGCAGGCTGCCTGGGAATGTGGGTTATGTCTCTTCTGTAAATGCAACTTCATTTTACTCCTCTGGGGGCTCTTTGTATTAGAACTGAGGTTAGAGTTGTTTAGAAGAAATAAAGTCTCCCAAAAAAGAGCAATATCTGTGAGATTAAGAGTTATACTTTAAAATCCTAATCTCACTTTAAGGTCCTGTGGAGGAATTATAATCTTCTACCATTTGAACACTATATTAAAACTCTACCTTTGATAACTGCATAAAAAATTGGATACATAATGTTCTTTTAATTATTGTACTGTCACTATTAAATTGAGACAAAGATAAAAAAGGATTAAAAATTGTCTTGAAATGATGATGATATATCTTAAATGTCAGCCAAGAGTTGATAAAGTTTTATTTCTCTGTCCTTATTGCAACACTTCAGTTTGTTACTTAACTTTTGGAACTAAAACATGATTTGACAACAGGATTTTTGGGGGCTATTACGTATGCCTTTTTTTTTTTTTTTTTTTTTAAGAGAGGAAGAGGGATGGGGGCTTCCAGAGGAAGAGAGAGAATCTCAAGCAGGCTCCATGCCCAGTGCAGAGCCTGGTGTGGGACTTGATCTCACAGCCCCTGAGATCATGACCTGGGCCAAAATGAAGAGTTAGACACTTAACAGACTGAGCCTCCTAGGCACTCCTATGTTTGCATATTTTTAATTTTCTTAGTTTAAAGGCTGCCATTTATCACTAGAGCTGAAGTGAAAATACTAAATGTGTGATGAAGGTTAGATGAATAAAACACATGTAGCACTCATTAGTTCAGTCTCCCTTACCAACTCATGAACTCAGGTATAGGGAATTAAGTGGGACCAAATCCTGTTATGGGAGATTCTGTGTTGCTCTTTACTATCTTGCTATAAGAGGAAGTATTGTGATATAGGAGTGTAATATTAAAGTCAGGCAATAAACCTATTGGGGGGAAAATGGCATTTATTATAGAAATTAGGGAAAATAATAAGAATAAATAAACAAAAATCATGCATAGCCCATAATTCCTGGATAATGGTAATTAAAATGTTTTCTGCTAGGCTAAGAGAGACTTTTTCATATTATTATTTTTTTGTTTTGATAATGAAATGTTTACTCAGGTCATCATTTTGCCTCTGTGTGAAGGCTCAGCTTGCTTTGAGGCAGTAGCCTTCAGAATAGCAAATCAAAGGCTAAACTCCTTTTTAACTATATTCTAGGCTCTCAGGATGATGGTCAGGCTAGCTGAGGATCACCTTGTCATACATAATAGAAGAAAAATACAGAGACTGGATTGAGGAGGACAAGAAAATGATAGAAAATGGTTTTCCTTTAAGAAGGTTATTACCCTCTTTGTAGTATTTATTAACTGCTTACTAAGGGTCCAACCCCACACTCAGTGTTTTATATGCATTGTTTCATATGTTTTATATGCGTTGTTTCATGAAGCTACTGAGTAGTAGCTTCATGAAATAGCTGCTACTTGGATTTCTCATTTTACTGCTGAAGAAACTAAAGCTTAAATGAAGAGTTCCAAAGTCACTCAGCTGGATTTAAACATGAATCTGGCTGTAACATAAAAATTCATAGAAAAATGCACCTAGGTGGCTTAGCTGATTGAGCATCTGACTCTTGGGCTCAGGATCCTGATCTCAGGGTGGTGAGATCAAGCCCTGCATAGGGATCTGCGCTTAGCGGGGAGTCTGCTTAAGACTCTCTTTCTGCCCTATGACCCAGCAATTGCACTATTGGGTATTTACCCTAAAGATACAAATGTAGTGATCCAAAGGGACACATGCACCCGAATGTTTATAGCAGCAATGTCCACAATAGCCAAACTATGGAAAGAACCTAGATGTCCATCAACAGATGAATGGATCAAGAAGATGTGGTATATATACACAATGGAATACTATGCAGCCATCAAAAGAAATGAAATCTTGCCATTTGCAACAACATGGATGGAACTAGAGCGTATCATGCTTAGCGAAATAAGTCAAGCGGAGAAAGACAACTATCATATGATCTCCCTGATATGAGGAAGTGGTGATGCAACATGGAGGATTAAGTGGGTAGGAGAAGAATCAATGAAAGAAGATGGGATTGGGAGGGAGACAAACCATAAGTGACTCTTAATCTCACAAAACAAACTGAGGGTTGCCGGGGGGAGGGGGTTTGGGAGAAGGAGGTGGTATTATTGACATTGGGGAGGGTATGTGATTTGGTGAGTGCTGTGAAGTGTGTAAACCTGGTGATTCACAGACCTGTACCCCTGGGGATAAAAATATATGTTTATAAAAAATAAAAAATTAAAAAAAAAAAAAAAGACTCTCTTTCTGGGGCACCTGGGTGGCTCAGTGGGTTAAGCCACTGCCTTTGGCTCAGGTCATGATCTCAGGGTCCTGGGATTGAGCCCCGCATCAGGCTTCCTCCTCTCTCTCTGCCTGCCTCTCTGCCTGCTTGTCATCTCTCTCTGTCAAATAAATAAATAAAATCTTTAAAAAAAAAAAAAAAAGACTCTCTTTCCCTCTCCCCTGTGCTTCTCCCTACTAAAAAAAGTACTCTTAAATATGTAAGGCTCTACTTTTCAGGCATCATAAAAGATTTATTTTAATCAAAATGACTCTCATTTATTCAAATAAATTAAGAAATTTGGTTGGTTGGTAGCTATTAAATATATCATGGACTTTCCAGAATAACTCAGTGAAAATACGTGCTTAGACCAAATAATCTTTTTCATGTATTCCTGCTAATGGATATCTGATAAATATACCTGCTTGAACTCATCACAAATTATATTTGACTAAGTGCAGTTTTGTTTGAATTGGGGAAGTAGCTAGAAGTTGTCATGTTTCAGTGTAAAGCTTTCTGAGCAATTTTCTACTTCAGCACATAGCTCTGTATATAGATTAAGAATGGATTTGGCCCAAATGTCCACTGATAGATAAAAGGAAAAACAAAATCATATATATAAAACAATGAATATTATTTAGACTTAAAAAGGAAGGAAATTCTGAAACGTGCTGCAATATGAATAAGCCTTGAAGACATTATGTTAAATAAAATAAGTCAGTCTCAAAAGGACAAAAATGTATACTACTAGTGATATGAGGTATCTAGAATATCAGATTCGTAGAGACGGAGGGCAGGTTGGTGGTTGTGAGGACTGGAGGGAGAGAGGAAATGGGGAGTTGTTGAATGTGCGCAGAGTTTCAGTTTGGGGAAGATGAAAAGTTCTAGAGGTAGATGGTGGTTATGGTTGTACAGCACTATGAATGCCACTGAATTACACACTTAAAAAATGGTTAAATGGTAAATCTTATGTTTGTATATATTATGCCAAAAGGAAAAAAATGAAAAAAAAAAAAGAATGCATTTGGGCTTAAAAAAGAGAACTCAATTACAGTGGTTTAAACAGATAGTTTTTATTCTCTTTCAGTTTAGATCTCATGTAACAGGAAACCTGGAAGGAGCCTGGGGTTGATTGGGCTACCCAACAATGTTGCCTGGTACCTGGTCTGGCCTTTCTCTCGTACATTCCTCCATGGGTATGCCTTCCTGCTCTTTTGTCACCCGACTGTCACAGGATGGATGCTGTACCTCATTTAGCTGTGCAGGTGCAGGCATGGGAAGATAGATTTAGTCAGATGAGAGGGACATTTAATGTAATGCTCCCTGATTATTCCTGTGCTCCTCCATATTTCCTAGCCCCATAGTTGCTGCCTGAGACCATGTGACTATTTCTGGCCCCTGGACTGAAATGGATATGATATGTGTGACTTCCAGGTCCTGCATGGCCCTCTTATTCTGGAGGAGGTATGATCCAGGAGATGCAGGTACAGACCAATCAGCCTAGGTTTGTTCCTGAGTTGCTCTGTGGAGCACATTCTCTGGTGACCCAAGTACAACCTCTAACATTAATGAGAATTATATTTTTGTTATGTTAAGGCACTGAGGTTTGGGTTTTTTGTTTTGTTTGTTTTTGTTTTTGTTTTTGCAGCCTCATTTAGTACTTTTGACCAATACTCAAGGGTGGGCTTCTGGCAGACAAGTTTGATGAAGTGAGGGAAATATGGAAGCTTTCAGGACTAAGAGAATGGATATAAGTTGGTGAGGTATTGGAATTTTAGCTGGATAAGGAAGTAGGTGAGGCCCCAGGAGAAGTTCAGGACAGTTTAAAACCAACAGAATTGGGATGCCTGGGTGGCTCAGTTGGTTAAGCAGCTGCCTTCGGCTCAGGTCATGATCCCAGCGTCCTGGGATCGAGTCCCGCATCAGGCTCCTTGCTCGGCGGGGGGCCTGCTTCTCCCTCTGCCTCTGCCTGCCATTCTGTCTGCCTGTGCTTGCTCTCTCGCCCTCTCTGTCTGATAAATAAATAAAATCTTAAAAAAAAAAAAAAGATCCTCATTTCTTAAAAAAAAACCAACAGAATTAATAGATGGCAGTTTTTGTTGAGGTGAAGGGAATGTTGAAATTAAAGTGCCCAAGAGGTGAGCTAGAAAGATGGGAGGGATGGGATGATTGCAGTTGAGACTGGAGGAGGTAATGTTATTGATAATGACATAGTTATGGGAGTGAATATATGAGGTAGTGTGGATAACTTGAAGAGAGGATATCAGAGAATCTAGATGCCAAGGTGTTGGGAGAATCCTATATGTAAATATTAAAAGCAGCAGGAATTGGGGTGGCTCAGTCAGTTAAGCATCTGCCTTTGGGTCAAGTCAGATATAAGGGTCCTAGGATTGAGACTCACATTGAGCTCCCGCTTTTCCTGCTCTCCCTGCTTGTGCTTCCTCTCTCTCTCTCTCTGTGTCAAATAAATAAAATCTTTTAAAAAAATCAGCAGAATTAATGATAAGAAGTAGTCTTGGGAAGGGTAGAAGTAACCTGGGAGCTAAAATCTCAAAAGGAATGAATTTGTCATTGTATGTCTGAACAGTAACTGATTCTAGGTTGATAAGTTATTTTCTGTTTATTGACTTAGCATCTTTAAGATGTTAGTTTTCTGGCCTCTTTTGTTGGTTGGGAATGTATCAGTTAAATTTTTAATTTCTTTGTAGGTGATCCCTCTTTATGATCATTTTTTACTTTTATATTTTTATAAAAATAAAAATCAGTTTTTATTTTTATATTTATATTTTTTATTTTTTAAAACAGATTTTATTTATTTATTTGAGAGAGAGATTTAGAAAGCATGAGTTGGGGGTGGATAAAGGGAAAGGGAGAAGCACTCTCCTCACTGAGCAGGGAGCCCAACGTGGGGCTTGATTCCAGGACCCTGAGATCATGACCTGAGCTGATAGCAGATGCTTAACCAACTGAGCCACCCAGGGACCCTATGATTAGTTTTTAATTATCTTTGGTTCAGAGGTTCACTATGGTATACCTAAGGATGTGTTTGTTGTTACTCATCTTTTGAACACTGTATGCATCTTCAATTTAAGAATTTCCTTGTAACTTAAATTCTGGAAACTCTTATTCATTTTCTCTTCAAATATATTAGTACTCCCTCACCCCATTCTTTCTTTTCTCTATTTCAAAATGCCTATTAATCTGTTGGATATTCTCATTTTATACTCTAGGCTTCTTAATGCCTTATTTACCTTCTCTTTATCATCCTAGGGTGCTTTTTAGGTCTCCCACCAATAGGTATACGTTTTATTTTTCTCTCTTCATTGAGTTTTAAACAATTTTCTTCTAATTTTAAGAGTTTCATTTGGTGCCTTGAAAAATCCACATACCTCCCCCTGGCACCTGCTACCAGATTGCTCTGTTTTTTAAATTTATGATCTCTCTTCTTTTTAATCTTTGTACTACAAATTTTTCTATTACGGGGATAGTCAAATTACAAATAATGGGCCAGATCTAGCCTGTGGCCTATAGTTGTACAGCCTATGAGCTAAGAATGATTTTTAAATTTTTAAAGAGTTGTTATAAAAATAAAAGAAGAATATTTGACAGAGAAATGTAGACTATACAACCTAAATTACTTTTATCTTGTTTTAACAATATGATTGTCCCCATTTTTTCTAGTACTAGTTTTTTGTTTGATAATCCTTCTATTTTTACATCTCCTCATTCCATCTTATAAGTGTGCGTGTGTGTGTGTGCATGTGCATGTGCACACATGTATGGTTTGTAATTTTTTATTGTGAATTCATCTTTATTGTGAGTTTTGAAAGTTTAAGGATCCCCACGAGAGAAAAGATGTATTATAATTCTCACAAGAGAGGAGACATATTATAATTTTGAAGTCTTTGAGTGTGGGGCATATTGGAGTCTCAGAAACAGGAAGCACACTTGGGAAGGAGTGAGCTTAGACTGGGCTTAGGATTGGGAATAGTGGGAGATGACTGGGCCGTGGAGAGTGACTCATAGTGGACTATGGGAATGACTAGGGTTCCTAATGAATCCAGGGTTCTCATCTAAATCCTCATGGTTGATCTGTAAGATACACAATGAAGGCATGGCATCTGGACTGGCCAGAATGACAGTTGACTGAATACTCAGTAGTTAAGTAGGGGTCCAACACCACTGGGGATATCTGACATTATGCAACAGTGGGCCTGCCAACTGCTGTGCACTCTGGGCCTAGCACCAAGTGGGTGCTTAGCAACAATCTGATGAGTGAGTAGATGGGAAAAGAAATCAAGTCAACATTTTGGGGACTGGTAAGTACCAGGTAGCTGTCTGTTGCTCACCTTTGCCCTAGACTACTAACAAGATAGGAAGAACCTGGTAGTTGTTTTGTATATGACCTTGGATTTTACATAAACAGTTATGTTCTCTGCAAAGCAGTTTTGCTTCTTTCTTTCTGATCTTTATGCCTTTTATTTCTTTTTCTTGCCTTATTGCAGTGGCTTGAACTTCTAGAATATTGTTGAATAGGAGTGAAAAAAGCAGGCATCATTACCTTGTTTCTGATCTTAGGGAGAAACAATTCAGGTTTTCACCATTGAGTATGATGTTAACTATAGGTTTTTTGCAAATGCTCTTTATTTGTGGAAATTGATCATTAAATTTAGAGGTTTGTTCAGATTCAGGTATAAATTTTTTGGTGTGGGGCAAAACTACAACAGTGTAATTTTATCAAGTAATATTTAATGTCTGGTTGTGTCTTTTTGCGGTATTAGGAGCTATTGACGATTGTTGCCTATAGCATTTATCACATTATAGGTTACAAGTGATTATATTTTAATTCTGTTTAATTCTAACTTGAGGTTAGATTTAACCTAAATTTATTAGTTGAGATACTTCTGTGGTGAAAATTTTCCTTCATAGACTGTTGTTACTGTGCTGTATAGTTCCTCTAGGAAGAACAGAGAAATGCTAGATTCCTTATTTTAACTTAACAGTTTTCAGAATAGTGAATTGGTTCCATAGCATCTTTCAGAGGTGACAGATGTTTTTTAGAATGTAAGTTAGAATTCACTGTGTGTTTCAATCCATGCAGTTGTCATTCTTACTGATGCTAAAATAAGTTCTTTTAGAACTTGATATTTACTGACACCTCATTTTATTTTGCTTCACTTTATTGTGGTTCACAGATATTCCATTTTTTTTTTATTAAACAAATTGAAGAATTGTAACAACCCTGTGTTGAGCAAGTCTCTTGGCACCATTTTCCGCACAGCGTTTGATCACTTTGTGTCTGTGTCACATGTTGGTAATTCTCGCAATATTTCAAACTTTTTCATTATTATTATATTTGTTATGGTGATCTCTGGCCAGTTATTATGATTTTCTGAAAGCTCAGATGATGGTTACCATTTTTTAGCAATAGAGTATTTTTTAATTAAGGTATGTACATTTTTTTAGACATAATGTTATTGCACACTTAATAAACTAGAGTATAGTGTAAGCATAATTTTCATATGCACTGGGAAACCAAAACATTTATTTGACTCACTTTGTTGCAGTGGTCTGGAACTGAACCTGCAATATCTATGAGGTATGCCCATATCACTTTTTTTTCTAGGTTTGTTATTAGCTCCTCATTTGATATATAATTCATGTTTTCTGCTAAAATCTGAGAGTATACTTACACACTTGCCTGAATAAGGACAAAAGGAGGACACAATGAAAGGCTTATTTCTTCATATCTGTGTATAATGAATGGAACTGTTTGCCTTTGAATCACACTTCAGCTATCTGGCAGCATATTCTAAGAAACCTTGGAATTTTGTGGGTAAAACCACATAAGTCAAACTTTTCTTTGATTGGAACCTGCAGGAGAACAAGCTTTTGATGTCAACGCTCTTATGTTAGAGGTGATATATGTCTGAATAGAAGACATAATTTTAAAAGTTTCTTGGTGAAAAATCAATCACTGGAAAACCCTGTATATTCTTGTATAACAACGGAGCAAAAGTCTCTCTGACACATATTGTGTATTTTTGATGTAATGTTAACTTCATGTGGTTTAGTTCTTTGACTTGAGACGTGTGTACATAACCTTCTGAACACTCATTTAGCTTATAATATGCCAATTTCCTAACAATTATTATTGTTCTAAAGTATTACATTTCACTCTTTAACATCAAATATGTACACAAAAGGAATTAAAATTTATGGAGTTTCATGAGCTTTACATAGTGCCTTTACATAGTAAGTGTCAAAAATGGTTTCTTTTCTACTAGCTTTATTGCTTTTTCCTGATTATAAAAATAATGTTGCAAAAATTTAACAAAATAGGGAACACCACAATTCTGCTCAGAAAGTTATATATTAAATTGCATTTCTAGGTCTTCCTTCTAAGTGTAGATGCTTATAAAATTATACTCAGATATGGAAGGATATTTACATTTACACTTTACCAAAAAATACAAGGAAGTTACTTTTGGGAAGATGTCAAGTGATTTTTTTTTTTTATGATTTTATCTATTTATGTGAGAGACCATGAACATGAGCAGGGGAGGGGCAGAGGGAGAAGAAGACTCTTAATCTACTGAACCACCCAGTTGCCCCAAAATATGAAGTGATTTTTTAAAAAAAACTTCCACACTTTTTATAAAATTTATCTTTTTAATTTAAATTCAATTAATTAACATATATTATTTGTTTCAGGGGTACAGGTCTGATGATTCATCAGTCTTATATAATACCCAATGCTCATTACTACACATACTCTCTCCAATGTCCATCAGCCTGTACCCCATCCCCCACTCCTCCAGCAACCCTCAGTTTGTTTCCTAAGATTGAGAGTCTCTTATGGTTACTTTCACACTTTTTGAATGGTTTGTATTTTTTAAAATGAGTATATATTGTATGTGTATTCATAATATGTACATATGTATATATGCATCTGTGCATGTATACATTGAGGGAGGACATGAAGGGATGAAAGAATGGGAAGGAGAGGTGTACATATGAAGGGACAATTTCTGATGTGAAAGGCTTAACAATGATTTATAGTTATAGATAATATTTTTTAGGGTGATTATTTGTGCCTAACACCTGTCACAATACATGCCAGCTAACAGAGAATTGTGTGTGATAGCAGTTTGTGTTTCATAAATTTAAAAATTTATAAACATTATTTAAGAGAGGTTCTTCCATTTGATAATTGTAGCCCACATTTCTTTTTGATTGCTAAGACCCTTTACCAGTGTAGTGTGTGTGTGTGTGTGTGTGTGTGTGTGTGCGTGCGCGCGCAAGCATGTGTGTGCACAGTAGTAATATGAGGAAACATTACGTTGTCCCTGGACCTGTGGGGGAATCTGAGTGGATGGTAGAGATGCTCCTTCTTTTATTGTGAATTTTTTTACTTATAAGTTGAATCATACTTCTCCTTTAGTCTCAGTAGGTGCTCAGATCCCTTGATACCCTTTACTCATTATGTGAATTAATGTAGAACTTAATTTCTAATAAACTAATGGAATACCTTTGGCAGGATCTTTTGAAGGTGAGCTTTTAATTTTTTTCTCAACGAGAACATTTTTTACTTGAAGCATACTTCAGAATATGTGGTTCTAAAAGACTGATATAACACATTCCATCCAAGAAAAATAGAATACACATTTTCTTCAAGTATATGCAAAAGAAATCACCTGGTTAAATCACATAAAAAGAGACATAAATATTATAAGTTTAAGAAGGCTGAAAGCATACCAACTGTAGTTTCCAGCGCAGTGGTAAAAAACTGAAGATCAACAATAAAATAAAGATGAAAAATCTACAAGGTAAATATTGAATATTTAATATATAAATATCAAAACACTATTGCACAAGCAATGGGCCAATAGGAAATCAAATGGCAAATCAAAATATGCCTCAAAACAAAAGAAAACATAATACTCCAAAACTCATGGGATGCAGCAAAAGCAGATGTTAGAGTGAAATTTATTCTATAAATGCTTGTATTAAGAAAATAGTTCAAATAACATTACACAAGGAGCTAGAAAAAAGAAACTTAGCTGAAAATTAGTAGAGGAAGGAAATAAAGAAAAACCAGAAATTTTAAGTAAAATAGAGACCAGACTACACAATAACATAACACTGAAAGTAATGACTAGTTAAAAATAAAACAAAAACCCAAACTGGCAATGCTTTAATTACATTAAGTAAGAAGAAAAAGAGAGAAGGCTCAAAAGTCTAAATGAGAAATAGAAAACAATACAGCAGTTAACCACAGAAACACATAATATGATAACAGATTACTATATACAATTTTACACCAACAAATCAATTAACTTAGAAAAAAAACCCAGATAATTCCAAAAAAATGCACAGGTTACTAAGATTCATCATGAATCTTAAATCTAAGAAGTAGGAAATCTTTTTAGACCAATAACAAGAATGAAAGTTGAATTAGGAATCAAGAATCTTCCAGCATAATCTTTATCAAAATCTTATAAACAGTGGAATAGGGGGAACATATTCAGAATTATTCCATGAGACCCATACTATTCTGATACCAAAGCAGGATAAAAGCAGTACAAGAACAGGGGCACCCGAGTAGCTCAGTCAGTTGGGTGTCCAACTCTTGATTTTGGCTCGGGAGATCCAGCTTTATGCTGGGCTCCACACTCAGTAGGGAGTCTACTTGAGGTTCTCTCTCTTCCTCTCCCTCTGCTCCTCCCCCTGCTTGTGCATGATCTCTCTCTAAAATAAATGAAGTCTTAAAACACACACACACACACACACACACACACACACACACACAATACGGGCCCTTGGGTGGGTCAGTTGGTTAAGCGCCTACTTTTGGCTTGGGTCATGATCCCAGGATCCTGGGATCAAGCCCTGCATCTGGCTCCCTGTTGAGTTTCACCTTCTTCCTCTGCCTCCTGCTCCCCTTACTTGTGCTTGTTCTCTTTCTCAAATAAATAAACAGAATCTTTGAAAAAAACTAAAAGAATATAAAGACAAAAAACAATACAAGAACAGAAAAGTCTAGTTTGTCCAATATAAGTTTTTGCTATTCTGGCTTTCTTTTAACACCCATTTGCATATTAAATATTTCTCCACCCCCTCACTTTCAATTTGCAGGTGTCTTTAGGTCTAAATCTAGTCTCTTGTAGGCAGCATATAGATAGGTCTTGTTTTCTTATCCATTCTGACACTCTGCACTTCTTGATTTAGTTAGCATTTAGCAATTAGTTCATCTACATTCAGAGTAATTATTTTTTAAAAAAAGATTTTATTTATTTATTTATTCATTTGTCAGAGAGAGAGAATGCACACACAAGCATGCAGAGTGGCAGGCAGAGGTGGAGAGAGAAGCAGGCTCCCTGCCAAGCAAGGAGCCTAATGCGGGACTCAATCCCAGGACCCTGGGATTATGACCTGAGCTGAAGGCAGCGGCTTAACTGACTGAGCCACCCAGCATCCCATACATTCAGAGTAATTATTGATAGATATGTATTTATTGCCATTTTATTACTTGTTTTGTCATTGTTTCTGGAGATTTTCTTTGATCCTTTCTTATCTTTATCCCTTTTGATTTCTCCTTTCCACTCAAAAACTCCCCTTTAATATTTCTTGCAGGGCTGGTTAAGTGGTCATAAACTCCTTTGGTTTTGTTTGTCAGGGAGACTCTATCTCTCCTTTTATTTTGAATGATTGCCTTGCTGGATAGAGTGCTCTTGGCTGTAGATTTTTCCTATTCAGCACTTTGAGTCTATCATGCCACATTCTTCTGGCATGCCAAGTTTTTATTGAGAAATCTGCAGCTACCCTTACGGGTTGTCCCTTGTAGGTTAAGGACTTATTTTTGTCTCTTGCTTTCAAGATTTTTCCCTTATCATTGTATTTTGCAAATTTAATTACAATATGTCTTGGTGTTGGCCTGCTTTTGTTGATTTTAATAGGAGTTCTCTGTGCCTCCTTATCTAGATGTCTGTTTCTTTTTGCAGATTAGGAAAGTTTTCTGCTGTTATTTCTTGAAATAAATAAATTGCCCCCCTTCTCTTCCTGCTTCTTCTGGGACTCAGCTATTAATTTATTATATTTGATGGAGTCACTGAGTTCCCTCAGTCTATTCTCAAGTTGCATAATTCTTTGTTCAGCTTTATTATTTTCCATTATTTGTCTTCCAGATCACTCATTCATTCCTCTGCCTTTTCCAGTCTACTATTCATTGCATCACGCCTATTTACAGTCTTATTTATTGTGTTCTTCATCTCCCATTAATTCTTTTTTAACTCCTTTATCTCTGTTGTGAGGGATAGAATGTCTCCTATTCTTTTCTCAAACCTAGCAAGCATCATGATTGTTGCTTTAAATTGTCCTTCAGGCATGCTCCTTATATCTGTTTCACTTAGGTCTCTGGCTGTGGCTTTATCTTTTTTTTTTTTCATTTGGGATAAATTCCTCCATCTTGGTATTCTGTCTTAAGTTCTTGCCTTCTTTTGTGTGTTAGAAAAGCCTGTTATGTCTCCTGCTCCTGAAAGTAATGGCCTTATGAAGAAGAGGTTATGTAGTGCTCAGGGTCTGACATTTCAGGGAGTGTCTCCCATGTGTACTGTATACACTGTGCTGTTATGTTTTGGCAGCTCTGTCCTTCAGGTCAGTCATCTGCAGAGGCTCTCCTTTGTTGTGGGCAATATTTGGTTCCTTGCCTGACTGTGGCGAATTTTAACTAGGTGTGCTCTGGTCTGCTTGTGAAATGACCCTGATATCAACTCCACCAGAACAGAGGCCCTGTAGAACTCTCTGTTTGGGACATGTAATGTGGGTAGTGGTTTCTGCTACCCAAGGGCCTGTCCCATGGGGACTGAAGCAAGCTTGACTGAGAAGGACAGTACCACCATAGCATAGGTGTGTGGGACTTGGTGTATGCAAGTCAGGCATCCAGTGTCCATGCTGAGCTGCTTCCCTCAAGATTTTATTTTTTAAGAGATAGGAAGCAACTGTTCTCATTTGGATTAAGAGGATATTTGCATTTTAATTAATGCAACTTATTTTATATATAATAAATATTTCAAGTGGCACTTAGTATTTTTTTTTAAAGATTTATTTATTTGAGAGAGAGAGAGTATGTACATAGTAGGGAGGGGCAGAGGGAGAGGATGTTCAAGCGGGCTTCCCACTGAGTGTGGATCCCAATGTGGGGCTTGCTCTTACAACCCATGAGATTATGACCTGAGCCAAAACCAAGAGTGGCACACTTAACCAACTGACCTGTCCAGATGCCCTACCACTTAGTAGTTTTTTTTAAAAGGTTTACCCTTCCAGTGTTTATGAAAGTAGCTTTTTAATTTTAGCTAAGAAAAAAAATCACCTTCTCCAGAAATCTCTTATTTGAACTTATTAACCTATAAGTTAAATTTCTTTTGTCTTTGCCAGGCAGTTTCTACTTTTAACAGATACAAATTGTAATGTAATTCTAGGCAGTGCTTCCCGTCGCCATCATGCCTACCCTTAGTGTGTCTGAATGGTCCCAGTTTACTCCAGGGATTTAAAAATGCATTCTCTCTCTCTCTCTCTCTTTTTTTTTTTTTTTAAAGAATTACAGGGTATTCATGCATGAAGGCTATGTAAGTTACTATTAAAAGGTGAGAAAGCTGCTGTTTTATTAGTCCACTTTGCAGCTGTTGAGGTGTGGTAGACATTTTAGTGCAATGTAGGTAGATGGAGATCTATATTTCCCCTGGCTGTGTAGATTTCTCCCATGCTTCCAGGTGTGTGGAGTGTCAGAGGCAAAATGAGAGACTAGGACAATTTAAAGATAAATTATAAAACAGAATTTCTGTAGTTACCCAATAATGGAAATGACACAGAACCCTAGGAGATTCCTATGCAGAGAATCTGAATTGCTACATCATGTAAATCATTCCTATAAAAAAGGGGTTTTCTTTTATTTTTCTATTTCCTTTTGATATTAGACAGTTACTTGTTTCTCTATTTTCTGCTGAGTCTTATTACCAAAATTCTAGATTGCTCATAGAAGTCATTTCATCCATCACTGAATTATTCTCCAACACAGCTACTTCTTAAGTGGCATTTAAGGGTGTTCTAATGCTAATAAGACAAGGATGTTTAGCACTGCTTTTCCTCAACTATTCTTGGTTTCCTTTTATTTCTAGGATGTGGGGAGCATCTTGTGCGCACCATACTGGCTAGAGAATGTTCACACGCTTTACAAGCTGAAGATGCTCACCAAGCACTGTTGGAGACTATGCAAAACAAGTTTATCAGTAAGTATAACATGAGAATATTATGTTCTTCTCAATATAGATTGATTCACTGAGCTGTAAACCAGTCAGATACTATATTTGTTCCACACGGCCTAGCTCCAGGGCCTAGCATAGACTTGGACCCCCAATTAATATTGGTCATGAGAAGAATTATATGAGATAGCAACTAATACATGAAATTTGCCATAAAACTAATCTAATACCCAAGTTGGGAGACACTATCTAGGACTAGAGTGATATATAGTAGCATAAATTCTACTAAAACAATTGAATGGACAACATTCTTTGAAAGTTCTTTTATAATACACTTGGACTCTTCTTTTGGTCAGTGATACATTAATGAATCCAGTGCTGCCATGTACAGTTGTATAGGGCTGAGTTGAAATCCTGCCTGGGTTCCATTTGCCAAGCTATGTAACCAGATGTGAGGCTGCATCAGTTTGGAGGAAGGGGTGCCTTTTTCTAAGCTGTAGGAAGATTTTATATAGCCTCTCAGTGATCCTATACATAACTGTTACATAGGATTAAAACTATTTGACTTAGTCTGCTTTTCCCATCATGTAACATTGAACTTACCACTATGCGAAGAATAATAAAGTTGTGTAAGACAATTAAAGTATAGTTGAAAATAAGTTAGGGTAATAGCTATGAATAAATAGAGAAGCATATTACAGTGTTAATCTGGGAGATTATATCTCTAGTTGGAGAATTAAGACAGGGTATAATGAGATGCTAATTATGTGATGAGGACAATGCAGACAAAAGCGTAGGAAGAAATTGTTTCCAAAAGAATTCTTGGATGGGGCCTCTTAGAACTGGTCCCAGAAGGCTCTGGGATAAGTGGTAAAAGAGGGAGAAGAGAGGAGCATAAACACAGTCATGACAGTAGGATGTGGTATCAGGAGGTCTAGGCACCTATATGACTCTTACCTGGCACGAAGTATTCCTTATGGGCAGTGGGGCTGGTGAGGCCAGGTCACAGAGGTCCTTAAAATCTCAACATAGGAGTTCATATTTGATCTGATAGGAAGGAAAGAACCCTTATATGTTTCTAAGTTGACAAATGGTATTTTGGGGGAGGGTTTATAAAATAGATCTAAGGCTGTACAAGACCACCTCTATAGGAAAGAGACATGAAGGGCTGGGAATGGTCCAAGAGATAGAGAGGAAATGGAGAAAGTGGAAATATTGGCAGACTCAGATTTTGAGACTTGGTGGATATAGCCCTCTGGGTCCAATTAGGAGATAGAAAGTATATGTTGGGGATGCCTAGGTGTCTCAGTTGCTTAAGTGTCTGCCTTCAGCTCAGGTCATGATCCCAGGGTTCTGGGATAGAGTCCTGCATTGGGCTTCTTAGCAGGGAGCCTGCTTATCCCTCTGCCTGCTGCTCCCTCTGTGTGCTCTTTCTCTGACAAATAAAGAAAATCTTAAAAAACAAGCTATACATTAGGTTTATCAGGGGAAGTTTAACATAAAGAATTGTCAACTATGTGGAAAGAGTACCTGTAAGATATAAAGAAACTTTAGATGATACTCTAGAGCTGAGAGAGTGTCCAAGTAAGGACATACTTGGAAGGGGCACAGACCTTGATGAAGAAGGTATGGTTTGGCCACCAGGTAGCGGAGAAGTTCACCAGTTTGGCCAGGCTGGGACTGATTTGGAGTTGCTGCACAGACTGTAGGCTACTCTTGAGTGCAGACAGGGAGCAGAAGATTAGTACATAGCGGCCGGGTGTGTGGTGGGAGCCTGGCAGTGGTGGGGGCAGAAGACACAGAGGACTTTAGAGCCCACAGGTCACAGAGGGCTTGCAGAGGGACTGACTGCTTCCTGTTTGACTCTCTCTGGGCCACAGGGGCTACATGCAGGGTGTGTGGGGCCTTGCCAAGGGAGTCCTGTGCAGCTGCAGGGGATGGATTGCCAGGCCCAGACTTAGGCTTCAGAGTCACAGAGGGACTGTATTCTGGGCCTGTGGCTGGGGCAGACTTCACCAGAGGTCCACATCCAAACCGTCTCTCCTTCCCAGCCCATGCTGGAAATCGCAGGAAAGGTGCCTTTTGTAAATGTTTATCTTAACTCAGTTTAGTGCCTGACTTCTTGCCTTCAGTTTGCTAGTTCCTTCCATGTAAGCCTAGACTCTCTATACATGGTCCTTTACATTTGTTTGCCACTTTTTTCTCTCTGCTAGGTGACAGTGGGATTCAAGGAAGCTTCTTTGTTATTATTGGGGGTGACCATCTGGTACATGGTCCCCCCCCTACTGTTGGCTTCTCCTGAAATGGGACTTGTCTTCACCTCCTAATGAGTTATTGGCTCTTACTGCTGCTGAATTCACTATGGTGTCCATGGTCTTGTTATAGCCTATGGTTTCCTTAGTACACAAAGCATCCACTGACAATAGATGCTAGTGGTAGTAGAATCAGATGGTCTGAAACTTTCTGGAATAATCAGCGAGAATGTCAAGTACTCATTGCCCAAATATATCAGGCTAGTTTTTATGCTTTACTTCCAGAACATCTTACTGTCCTGAGTGTGGAATTGGAATGGGGAACTTCCCTACCTAGCTTTCTGTGTCTTGAGGCCTCATCTATTCTTGGATCCTCCAGATCCAGCTCAGGCTTTTTTCTTTGTCTCCTTTTTTTCCCCTCTACCCTCACTGGCTTGGAAAAAGGGACAGAAACCTGTGCCAGTGATCAGTTCTTTCCTCCTTGGTTTTCCCACCAACGTGTTCAGTGAAACCCTAGCCCCAGTCCTACCTTTAGGGTATACGTAGGGAGCTCTAAACCATTTATTCTGCCCAAATTTAGGATTTATCTACTCAAAACATATTTTATCCCAAAGGTGTCTCTACTTAGAATTGATGAAAATCCACTTAGAAGCTTAAAGGATAAAATATATCAACTAGATAAGCATACAACTGATGAGATCAATGGAAGATTCTGGGGATGGGGATAAGACTGTATTTCATTATTGTTCAGGCCTTTAGTATTAATGCCCTATCAGTAAATATTTTTAGGGCAAAGAGAGAAAGAACAACAGACGATGGGTAGGAAAGAATTGGGTATATTTGAAGGAGGAACAGACTGAATAACTGTAGGAAAAGAATTCAATATGAAGAGATTTTGTAGAGGTGCTTTCTTACAGTTATTTGAACTGAGGTTATGAAGACATAAGTAATGGTATTAATTATATGCCTGCTAGCAAGAATTGCCTAATAGCAAAATGTGAGCTGAGGAATGAGTAAGATCAGGCCTTTGAGGTCTGCCTCTCATGATTTTTCAGAAATAGGTTGATTACATTTGTGTTACTATATCCTCAAATATGTCAGAATCAGACTTAGGTATTATTGTTTAGGTCTTTTAACAGTTACCAACTGTTGAATACTATTTTAAAGGAAATCAAATTGTTGGTTCTAATAGCATGTATAATTTATGTAATTTGTTATTAGTTGTCCAGCTATATTAGGTGCATTCCCAGAACATTAGTGGGAAGGAATAGTAAGAGGTGAAAGCAAGATGTCAAACTTCCTGGGAACCTGTGGTAGGTGTGGAATTATGGCACATGGCAACTTTCTGGAGGACTTTACTGGATCTAAAATCACAGATTCCCAGCTAGTTCTACTTTTCCAGATTTGGGTCCATGCCAAGGAGTTCCTGAACTCCATTCTATTCTCTGCTGTTTGTCTATGTTCTCCTTCTCTATAGCTCTTTGAAGCTACTTAAAGAGTTGGACTGCAGTATTTCATTTTGCCACTGGGATCCCGTGATTTAATGGTGCATTTGAATCCTGTCTTAAAAATTCCATAATCATGGATATAAGAAACTTCAGAGCTCACCTGATTGACCCCTGTTTATTTAATATTTGAAGAAACTTAGTTTTGAAGTTTAATGACTTGCCCAATGTCACCCAGTTAGTATATATTCTTTCTGTAGGATTGTAGTGCCGTTCCCCCCCATTTTATTTTATTTCTTTTCATTGTTCCAAAATTCATTGTCTATGTACCACACCCAGTGCTTCATGCAATACATGCCCTCCACAATACCCACCGCCAGTCTCACTGAACCTCCCACCCTCCTCCCCTCCGAAACCCTCAGTTTGTTTCTCAGAGTCCATTGTCTCTCATGGTTTATCTCCCCTTCTGATTTCCCCCAAGAGGGGGCTACTCTCCTGGGGGTTAGCAAAATTGGGTTCCACTCTGGACTGTGTCTGACTCATTGGATATAGCAAGTTACTCAAGTTTTCTTCCTTCCCTTTTCCTTCCTTCCTTCCTTCCTTCCTTCCTTCCTTCTATGTTAGACAAACAGTTTCTAAATTCCTTCACCATGCTGAGTTCTATGAATTCTCTACTGTATCCAACCTGAAAATGTGGAATTCTTTTTAATCAGGTGATTTGGAAATGGGATTGGAAAACGAATATTTTCCGGAACCACTTGGGAATTTTCAAGAACCACAGATGATATTTATAAAGTAGCTAGAAGAAATAAATTGAATTTACCAAAGGGCTGGAAAAGGAGGAAGAAGGTTGAGTTCTTTCCTCTTTTAACAGTGATGAAATTAGTTGTTTGTTTTAGGACAGGTCTCTTGGTTCTCAGTTTCCTCGTGTATAAAATGAGGGGCCAGATAGCTCCAAAATTCTATCGGATCCTTGGTTTGTTCACAGGCCAATCTAAACTATTTGTGTGACAGTGTAGTTGGAAATCGAATTGCTCCTTAATTGGCACTATAAATTAAAATTGTTAATGGTGGATCTCAAGTTCCTATTTGAAGTAATTTGGTTGAAATCGTTCTGGTAGTGACTGAGACAAGCTAGCAACCACTTTCTTGGTTTTATGGAAAGACACCACTATATTCTGATTACTTTCTTTGTTTTTTTCTTTAAAAAAAGCATTTGCATAAATAATATGTCTAGAGATTCTCATTGCAATGTGTATATAGAAAGATTTTATATAGTAATCCAGACAGATACCCATTTCCATTTACTCTAAGTCCTGTTGCTCTTGCCAGAAAGAACCACTGCTGACAATTTGGACTGTGGCTTCATAGTCCATTCTGTTTGTCCATGTACCTCTCACCCCCATCCTCTCTCCCTTTCTCATCATTTTAAACAATTATATAGGAGAGATTTCTACTATATTGTTTTGTAGAATACTTTTCACTTAACATATCTTGGTGCTTTTTTTGAAAAAAGATTTTATTCATGAGAGAGAGAGCACAAGCAGGGGGAGCGGGAGAGGAAGAGGGGGAAATAAGGCTCCTAGCTGAACAGGGAGCCCAGGGCAGGCGCTTGATCCCAGAACCCTGGGATTATAACCTGAGCCAAAGGCAGATGCTAACTGACTGAACCACCCAGCTGCCTCATATCTTGAGGCTTTTAATATATAAGTATGTATACATTTATAGCTGAATAATTCTGTGGTTCCATAATTTATTCGATACTCTACTGGAAAGATTCATGTTTTCTGAATTTTGTTTATATCATTTTCCCATGGGGGAATGTCTGTTTCTCTATATTGAGCATTTTACACAATGCCATTTTCTCTCCTTTTGTAGCATATTAATTTTTAAAGCCGTTTTTTGGGTGGTTGCTCTGCAGTTTACAATATACATTTATAACTAATCTAGGTCTACTTTAAAATAATACTGTATTGCTTCACAGATAGTACAAGTACCACAAATAAAAAATTCCTAATTCCTCCCTCTCATCCCTATAGCATTGCTGTCATTCATTTCAGGCATACATAATCATGTATAAATACACACACACACATACATACACACACACACACTTAAATACATTGTTGCTTTTATTATTTTGAACAAATTACTGTCTGTTGGATCACTTATAAATAAGAAAAATTAAAGTTTAGAGGTGCCTGTGTGGCTCAGTTGGTTAAATGCTTGCCTCTGGCTCAGATCATGCCCTTGGGGTTCTAGGATCAAGCCTCACAGCCAGCTCCCTGCTCAGCTGGGAGTCTGCTTCTCACTCTGCCCCTCCCCCTGCTCCTATATGCTTTCTTTCTCTCTCAAATAAATAAAATAAAATCTTAAAAAAAAAAGAAAGAAAAAGAAAAGAAAAAGAAAAGTTTATTTAACCTTCCCTTATTACCTTTCTAATGTTTTTCCTTTATTGTAGAATCATGTTTCTGGCTTGTCAGTTTCCTTCTCTTTTAATATTTCTTGCAAGGCAGGTCTACTGGCAACAAATTCCCTTAATGTTTGTCGGAGAAAGTCTTTATTCCTCCTCTTGAAAGACAGTTTTTCAGTCCACACATTCAAGTGTGGTGGAGTTTGTGTGTGTATGTTTTGTTGCTGTTTTTTTCTTTTAAGCTTGATTTATTTCATATCACTCTCCTTTATCCCATGATTTCTGAGAAGTCAGACATAATTCTTGTTTTTGCTTCTACGTGGGTAAGGTGTTTTATTCCCCTGTAGCTTCTTTTAAGATTTTTATCTTTATCTTTGATTTTCTGTACTTGAATATGATTACCTGGATATTGTTTTTTGGGACATTTATCTTGCCTCTTCTCTGAGCTTCCTGGATCTGTGATTTGGTGTCTGGTGTTAATTTGGAGAAACTCTCAGTCACTGTTTCAGATATTTCTTCTATTCCTTTCTCTCTTCTTTTGGTATTCTGTTTTGTTTAGGTAATATGTTTTGTAGTTGTTCCATAGTTCTTGAATATTCTGTTCTGCTTTTCTTGTCTTTTTTCTTTTTGCTTCTTCAGTTTTAGATGTTTGCATATCCTTAGTGTTTTTGATTTCTAGGATTTCTTTTGTATTCTTTCTTAGACTTTCCATCTCTGTGCTTCTATTATCCATTGTTCTTACATCTTGTCTACTTTTTCATTAGAGCCCTTGGCATATGAATCATAGTTCTTTTAAATTCCTTGTCTGATAAAACCCCACAGACTAGGCTCTGGCAAAATAGTTTCTCTTAAGACAATTATCATATGACTTTACTCATATGTGGAACGTAAGCAATAGCACAGATGACTACAGGGGAATCAAGAGAGGTCTGAAGGGGGAGAAATCAGAGAGGGAGATGAATCATGAGAGACTATGGACCTCGGGATACGAACTGGGGGTCTCAGAAGGGAGAGGGGTGAAGGGGGGGTAATAGGGTGATATGCACTGGGTGTTATACATAACTAATGAAACATCGAACAGTACATTAAAAACGAATGATGTACTAAACAGTGGCAAACTGAACATAATAAAAAAAAATTTCTCTTGAGGGCAAGCGTTGTTAGTAAGAACAGAATGCTCTCTTATATTTAAAAATGGTTCCTTTTCTCCTCCTCCTAGAAGCATGAAGGAATTTTTCTCCAATTTTCACTACTGTGAAAACCTGATGGAGCTCTAGGAGGTAAAACTCACAAAAGTGTCATCCTATTCCTCAACACCTGCGCCCCACCCTCTCAAGAGCTTGTAACTCAGGGACTTGTCCACACTGAGACTCCAGCAGTTCTTCAATTACAGTTCTGGTTTTCCTTCCCTGGCACTAGCTCTGTGGAGGGTTCTGTTCATGGTTTTGTGCTCTGATAAGTTGTGATTCTTTGTATCTGACTGTCTCCAATTTCGGGGGCAGTTATTTACCTTGTGACCTCACTTTTATGATGGATCTAAGAAGAGTTGTTGATTTTTTTCAGTTCAGCTTTTCACTTGTTAGGATAGAATGACAACTTCCAAGATCCTTACACGCTGGACCAGAAACTAGAAGTCACCTTCACACTCTTTTCTAATGGTTATCATCAACTTTTAAAAGATACCCAAAGTTATGGATTAAAAAAATGATTTCTAGTTTTAACTCATCTTTTCTTGATGAGTTAAGCATCAAGAGCTTGAGCATATATGTGGTTGAACAACTTTTCATATGTAACTTGGCCTTTCGTATTAATCTGTGAATTATCTGCTCATAGATCTTGACCATTTTTCTCTGTATTGTTTGGGTGATTTTTTTTTAATTGGCATTTGACTTTTATTAATAGTAAAATTTCTACAATGAAAGATTGAAAAATGGTGTAGCAGTAACCATCTCTACAGAATCTTAAAATATCCCTGTCTTTTGAGTGGTGATATGTTTGATACCTGTGACCTTCTGCAGCAATAAGGGATTTTTTAAAAAAACTAATTTTACACTTATGATTAAATAATTTGTTTTTATATATTTTTCTAGTCAGTGACTTATTATTTCCTATTTTTTTTTTGTAATTTGAAGCAAACCCTGAAATTATCTTAAATGCAGGGCTCTTTAAAAATCTATTTTTGATAAATGTGACTTAAATGTGATAGAATGAATAGAGTAAAATTGAAAGACATTTTGAAGATTGAACTGTTTTTGTTTCCACTTGTATTACCATTATGCCAAGATCCAGAGCTTTGGTTTGACTTAATATAGGAAGCATGAAAGAGAATAACCAATTCATGCATTTTTTTTTAAAAACCACTGTTTGTATAACATACAAAACCCATAAAAATGGGTACTGTAAAAATAGTGCCTTAATAATACTTCATGCTAACCAGCTGATTATAGACTGAATGCTTAGTTAAGTGGGGAAAAGAAATAAATAGATTTCCTTTTTAGTTGTGCTTTTTAAATGATTACACACACATTTAAAAGCTCTTACAATGATTCAGATGTGACTTTTCCTATTCATGGTTATTTTTGAATGAACTTGGTTTCATGAATTATTCTTTTTTTCCATGCAGACTGTGGCTGTACGTGTGGTATGTGAACTTCAGGGTGGTATTAAAGCTTCTAGCCCAGTTCTCAACAAGTAATGTCACAGTACATTTTTTAGTTAGTTCTGCTCACTACTAAATATAATAGTTGATAAAATGTTATCTGTAAATATCAAATTTCTTCTTCTCTTTGACTTTCTAAGGTATTTGTTTGGTGTTCTTTAGTTTCTTTGACATGATAAGAAACTTACACTTTATTGGCATGATAAGTTTATTTTGAAATGCAAAATGCTATCAACAATTTTCCATGTATTGAGTTTTATAGCCCTTTATGTATTTTGGATACTAACCCTTTATCAGATATGTCATTTGCCGGTATCTTCTCCTGTTCTGTAGTTTGCCTTTTAGTTTTGCTGATTGTTTTCTTTGCTAGGCAGAAGCTTTTTATTTTGACATAATCCTAATAGTTCATTTTTGTTTTTGTTTCCTGTGCCTCAGGAGACCTATCTAGAAAAAAGTTGCTATGGCTACCTGAGTTTTCCTTTAGGATTTTTATGGTTTCAGGTCTCACATTTAGGTCTTCAAACCATTTTGAGTTTATTTTTGTGTGTGATGTAAGAAGGTTGTCCAGTTTTTTATTTCTTTTGTATGTTGTTTTCTAGTTTTTTCAGCACCTGAGACTCAGAGACTCAGACTCAGAGACTGTTTCCCATTGGATATTCTTTCCTGTTTTGTTGAAGATTAATTGGCCATATAGTTGTGCATCCATTTCTGGATTTTCTATTCTGTTCCATTTATCTGTGTGTCTATTTTGTGCTAGTCCCTTACTGTCTTGATCACTGCAGATCTGTGGTATAACTTGATCTATAGAATTATGATGCCTTTGCTTTTCTTTTTCAAGACTGCTTTAGCTCTTCAGGGTCTTTTGTGGTTCTATACAAATTTTAGAATTGTTTGTGCTAGTTCTGTGAACAGTGCTGTTGGTATTTTTATAGGGATTGAATTAAATCTCTAGATTGTTATGCATAGTATAGACATTTTAGGGATACTTGTTCTTTCAATTCATGAGCATGAAATGTCCTTTCATTTCTTTGTGTCATCTTCAGTTTCTTTCATCAATGTTTTGTAGTTTTCAGAATACAGTTCTTTCACCTCCTTGCTTAGGTTTATTCCTAGGTATCTTGTTATTTTTTGTGCCATTGTACATGGGATTGTTTTCTTAATTTCTCTTTCTGTTTCTTCATAACTAATATATAGAAATGCAACAGATTTCTGCACATTGATTTTATATCCTGCGACTGCACTGAATTTGTTTACTAGTTCTAACAGTTTTTTGGTAAAGTCTTCTGTTTTTTCTATATATAGTATATGTCATCTGCAAATAGCGAAAGTTTTACCTCTTCCTTACCAATCTGGATACCTTTTGTTCCTTCCTCTTGTCTAATTGCTGTGGCTAGAACTTTCAGTACTATGTTGAATAAAAGTGGTGAGAATAGTTGTCTTTGTCTTGTTCCTTATCTTAGGGGAAAAGCTTTCAGTTTTTTACCATTGAACATGATGTTAGCTATGGGTTTCTCATATATGGCCTTTATTATATTGGAGTATGTTCTCTCTAGACCTACTTTATTGAGTTTTTTTTTTAATTATGAATGATGTTGTACTTTGTCAAATGCTTTTTCTGTGTCTATTGAAATGGTCATATGGTTCTTATCCATTCTCTTGTTGATGTAATGACATATCACATTGATTTGTGAATTTTGAATCGCCCTTGTATCCAGGAATTAATTCCCCTTGATTTTGTTGAACAATTTTTTAAATGTATTGATGGATTTAGTTTGCTCATATTTTGTTGAGGATTTTTACATCTATGTTAATCAGAAATATTGGCTCTTTTTTAGTGGTGTCCTGATATGATTTTGGTATCAGGGTAATGCTGGCCTCATAGAATGAATTTGGAAGTTTTCCTTCCTTTTTTAAATTTTTGGAATAGTTTGAAGAGAATAGTATTAACTCTTCTTTAGATGTTTGGTAGAATTTGCCTGGGAAGCCATCTGGTCCTGGACTTCTATTTCTTGGGAGGTTTTTTTGTTTTTGGTTTTGGTTTTTTTGGTGGTTTATTTATTATTTATTTATTTATTTAGTAAATTAATTAATTTATTTTCAGAAGAACAGTATTCATTATTTTTTCACCACACCCAGGGCTCCATGCAATCCGTGCCCTCCATAATACCCACCACCCGGTACCCCAACTTCCCCCCCCCCCCCCCGCCACTTCAAACCCCTCAGATTGTTTTTCGGAGTCCATAGTCTCTCACGTTTCACCTCCCCTTCCAATTTCTCCCAACTCCATTCTCCTCTCTAACACCCCCTGTCCTCCATGCTATTTGTTATGCTCCACAAATAAGTGAGACCATATGATAATTGACTCTCTCTGCTTGACTTATTTCACTCAGCACAATCTCTTCCAGTCCCGTCCATGTTGCTACAAAAGTTGGGTATTTGTCCTTTCTGATGGAGGCATAATATTTGATTACTGATTCAGTTTCTTTGCTGATTATTGGTCTGTTCAAATTTTCTATTTCTTTTTGATTCAGTTTTGGTAGTTTATGTGTTTCTAAGAATTATCCATTTCTTTTAGGTTGTCCAATTTGTTGACTTAGAAGTTTTTGTAATATGTCTTATAATTGTTTATATTTATATGGTGTTGGTTGTTGTTTCTCCTCTCTCATTTTTGATTTTATTTACGTGAGTCCTTCCTCTTTTTTTCTTGATAAGTCTGGATAGAGGTTTCTCAATTTTTTAAAAAAATTTATTTATTTTCAGCATAACAGTATCATTATTTTTTCACCACACCCAGGGCTCCATGCAATCCATGCCCTCTATAATACCCACCACCTGGTACCCCGACCTCCCACCCCCCGCTACTTCAAACCCCTCAGATTGTTTTTTAGAGTCCATAGTCTCTCATGATTCACCTCCCCTTCCAATTTACCCCAACCCCCTTCTCTCTAACTCCCCATGTCCTCCATGCTTTTTGTTATGCTCCACAAATAAGTGAAACCATACGATAGGTTTCTCAATTTTATTGATTTTTTTTCAAGAACCAGCTCCCAATTTCATTGATATCTTTTAGTTTATGTTTCATTTTCTCCTGCTCTAATCTTTATTATTTATTTCTTTCTGCTAGTTTTACATTATATTTATTGTTATTTTTCTACCACATTTATGTGTAAGGTTAGGTTTTTTATTTGAGATTTTTCTTGCTTCTTGCGGTGGCTTCTGTTGCTATAAATGTCCCTCTTAAAACTGCTTTTGTTGTCATTGGGGAGGGTATGTGCTTTGGTGAATGCTGATTCACAGACCTGTACCCCTGGGGATAAAAATACATGTTTATAAAAAATAAAAAATGTATTAAAAAAAAAACTGCTTTTGTTGTATCCCAAAGGTTTTGGACTGTTGTGTTTTCATTTTCATTTGTTTCCATGTCATCCCCTCCCCACATTGACCCATTCATTGTTTATTAGCATGTTATTTAACCTCCCATACGGTTGTGGTCTTTCTTGATTTTTTCTTGCGGTTGACTTTTAGTTTCATAAAGTTGTGGTCAGAAAAGATACATGATATGATTTTGATTTGTTGAGGCTTGTTCTGTGGGCTCATATTTGATTTATTCTAGAGGATGTTCCATGTGCACTTGAAGACGGTATATATTCCGTTTTAGGATGAAATGTTCTGAATATATCTGTTAAATTTATCTGTCCTTGTGTGTCATAGTTCTAAGCCATTGTTTTCTTGAGGATTTTCTGTTTAGAAGATTTGTCTATTGATGTAAGTGGGGTGTGAAAGTATCCTGCTATTATTGTATTATTATCAATTAGTTCTTTTATGTTTGTTATTAACTTTTATGTATTTGGGTGTTTCTGTATTGGGTATGTAAATATTTACAATTGTTATATCTTCTTGTTGGATTGTTCCCTTTATTATTATATAGTGTCTTTCTTTGTCTCTTATTACAGTCTCTGTTTTAAAGTCTGTTTTGTCTGGTATTGCTACTCTGGCTTTCTTTTCATATCCATTTGCATGATAGATGTTTCTGTATCTCCTGACTTTTTTTTTTTCATTTTTAAAAAAATTTCTTGTCAGTGTTCCATAATTCATTGTTATGCACCACACCCAGTGTTCCATGCAATACATGCCCTCCATAATACCCACCACCAGGCTCACTCAACCTCCCACCCTCCTCCCCTCCAAACCCCTCAGTTTGTTTCTCAGAGTCCACAATCTGCAGTTGTCTTTAGGTCTAAAATGAGCCTCTTATAGGCATCACATAGATGATTGTCTTTCTTTAATCCATTCTGTCATCCTGTGTCTTTTGCTTAGAGTATTTAGTCCATTTACATTCAAAATAATTATTGACAGGTAAGCATGCATTGTCATTTTATTATTTTTTTATGGTTTCTTTGAAGATTTTCTCTGATCTTTTCTTATCTTTCTTTCATGATTTGCTGATTTTCTTAGTGATATTTTTAGATTTCTTTCTCCTCATTCTTTGCATATTTATTTATATTTGCATATTTATATATATTTGCATATATATGTGATATATATATATATCTTCTGCATATAGCAGTCTGTGTTAAGTCAGCAGTCGTTTAAGTTTGAACCCATTCTTTACTCTTTTCCTCCTCACATTGTAGTTATATGTTGTTACATTTTACATCCTTTTATTTTGGGAATTCCATGACTGATTTTTTACAGAAATATTCATTTTTACTGCTTTTGTGTTTCCTACCTTTACTTTTGGTTGTTACTTTTGGTCTCTTCTTTCCACTCAAGGAGTCCCCTTTAATATTTCTTGAAGGGCTGGTTTAGTGGTTGAATTCCTTTAGTTTTTGTTTGTGGAGGAAACTCCTTATCTCTCCTTCTATTTTTTAAATGATAGCCTTGTGGATAAAGTATTCTTGGCCGTGGATTTTCCCATTCAGCACTTTGAATATATCATGCCATGCCTGGCTTGGAAGGTTTCTGCTGAAAAATCTCCTGCTAGCCTTATGGTTTTTTCCCTTGTAAGTTACTTCTTTTTAATTTTTAAATTTTTAATTTGTTTAATTTTCTAAGTTTTTATTTAAATCCAGCTAGGTATATACAGTGCAATATTAATTTTAGGTATAGAATTTAGTGATTCATCACTTATGTGCAACATCTGGTGCTTACCACAAGTGCCCTCCTTAATACCCATCACCTATTCAACATTCCACCACCTACCTTCCCTCCAGTAACCATCAGGGTTTTTTTTCCCTATAGTTAAGAGTCTGTTTTTTAGTTTGCCTCTCTCTTCCCTACACTTCCATGTTTATCTGTTTTTTTTCTTAAATGCCACATGAATTCAATCATATGACATTTGTCTTCTCTAAATCACTTAATTCACAGCATAATACTCTCTAACTCTATACACGTCATTGCAAGTGACAAGATTATATTCTTTTTTATGGCCAAGTAATACTCCATTGTACATGTATACCACATCTTCTTTATCTGTTCGTCAGTCAGTAGACGTTTGGACTCTTTCCATAATTTGCTATTGTTGATTATACTGCTATAAACATTGGGTGCATGTATTCCTTCAAATCAGTATTTTTGTTTCCTTTGGGTTAATATTTATACCTGTATTAAAAATCAGGGTTTAGATGGCGGTAGAGTAAGAGATTGACCCAAGGCTCATATTATCCTACAAATAAAACTTGATAACTATCCAATCATCCTAAACGCATCAGAAACTGACCAGTAGACTGGCAGAACAAATTCTACAACTAAAGGTAGAGAAGAAGCCACACTGAAGAAAGTAGGAAGTGTGGAGAGGCAAGTTTGGGAGAGAAAGGGACTGTGGTCCTGGAGGTGGGGCAGGAGCCACAGTAATGAAGAATGGTGAGAGACAGACTAACACACAGGCGTGCACAAAGGGAAAACAAGTACCCATAGTAATTGCCTTTGAAAGTGAGAAGGAATGAATTTTGTAACATCTGGCAACCAGTGAGGCTGAGAGCTTGGAATTTTAAAGGTCAGAAGGCTTGTCTGGGATAGACTTTGAGAGAGGCAGGCAAACAACCCCATGGATACACAGAATGGAAACAGTGATCTGAGGAGTGCCTGGGGCACACAGTGGGGAAGATATTTGGTCATCTTGGAGCATGTCCCAGAGAGGCAGCATTCACAGAGAGACCCTTCCAGAAGTAAAGGAACTGGCAGGTGCCATTTCCCTCCTGTATCCCTTGGCATAAGTACAGGGCCACCTGTGGAAACCAACTCAGGGTTTAGAGTGTGATCGAAGACTGGCATCCACAACTTAACTCTGCTTAGTATATAAACTTACTGAAGATTATTACTTTGCTTTTCATCTTTTCTTCTTTAGCTGGACTATATCTCATAGAAGGCACAAAATTGCAAAGCAAATCACATTTTTCTTCCTGTGTAACAAAAATACATATGTAAAATCCTAGAATATTTCTAAATGTGTAAAAGTTTTATAAATCAGGATAAATTTAAGTGAGAGGATGGAATGGAGACAAAAGAAAAATAACAAGTAGCTGTTAAGATGACAGTCATTTTATTTATTTGTTTATTTATTTAAATTTATTTATTTTCAGCATAACAGTATTCATTATTTTTTCACCCCACCCAGTGCTCCATGCAATCCGTGCCCTCAATAATACCCACCACCTGGTACCCCAACCCCCTGCCACTTCAAACCCTCAGATGGTTTTTCAGAGTCCATAGTCTATTTATTTATTTTTTAAAAAAGATTTTGTTCATTTATTTGACAGACAGAGATCATAAGTAGCCAGAGAGGCAGGCAGAGAGAGAGGGGGAAGCAGGCTCCCTACTCAGCAGAGAGCCCGATGTGGGGCTCAGTCCCAGGACCCTGAGATTATGACCCGAGCCGAAGGCAGAGGCTTAACCCACTGAGCCACCCAGGCGCCCCCATTTTATTCTGTTTATTTAAATTTTTAGACAGTCATTTTATTTTATTTTATTTTTAAAGATTTTTTATTTATTTGACAGATAGAGATCAGAAGTATGCAGAGAGAGAGAGAGGAGGAAGCAGGCTCTCCGCGGAGCGGACAGCCTGATGCGGGGCTCAATCCCAGGACCCTGGGATCATGACCTGAGCCGAAGGCAGAGGCTTTAACCCACTCAGCCACCCAGGTGCCCCTAGACAGTCATTTTAGAAATGAACATCGTTTTCCAAGGGCCTTCAAGAATGTTCTTTAGGAAGCTAATGGCAAAATTGAGTGCTCTTTGTTTATCACTTTCTGAGGAGTTGCTATGGTGAGCTTTGAAATACTTTTCAGTGTGGTCTCCTTTATTTATTTTTTTAAATGCAAGTTTAAGAAATAGTTATATATTGGGGTACCTGGGTGGCTCATTGGGTTAAGCCTCTGCCTTCAGTTCAGGTCAAGATCTCAGGGCCCTGGGATTGAGCCCGCATCAGGCTCTTTGCTCAGCAGGGAGCCTGCTTCCCCCTCCCTCTCTGCCTGCCTCTCCGCCTACTTGTGATCTCTCTCTCTCTGTCAAATAAATAAATAAAATCTTAAAAAAAATAAGAAATAGTTCTATATCTTATTTAAATCAAGATGCAGAAAGAATATATAGGAAGGCTAGGAGTGATGATAATAGGAAGAGTGATTAGATAATATTCAGTGGAATTATTAAAAGTAGTAAAAATTTGACACATTTTTTTGGCTAGAAAGGATGGTTAAAAATCACATTAAAAAAAATATTTATTTATTTGTCAGAGAGAGAGAGCACAAGCAGGGGGAGTGACAGACAGTGCAGGCAGAGGGAGAAGCAGGCTCCCTGCTGAGCAAGGAGCCCAATATGGGACTCAGTCCTAGGACCCTGGGATCATGACCTGAGCTGAAGGCAGATGCTTAACCAACAAAGCTACCCAGCTGTCCCCAAAATCATATTTATTGACCTGGGCATTCATTTTGAAAGTAAATAGTTCACTTGCTTATTAAATTAAGTAACACCTAAGTTGGTTTTTGGGGTTTTTTTGTCTTTTTTTGTTTTTGTTTTTTTCCCAGTACATTTTGAATGTAAGAAATAGAAGCATCCCAGTTTCCAAGAAACCCAGAAGTTACCTCTGTGTTATGGCAAATGCATTTTTCCTAAAGGACGATTTGGGATAAAATTGGGTCAGGCTGTTCTGGGCAGCCTCAATCAGTTTTCTCTTCTTTCTCTCCTCTTATAAATGAGAAACAAGAAAAACTTGCTTTTGTATTAAATTACTAACAGAATTGATCAGCAGCAGACTAATGAGGTAGACTTATCAGGATAAGTAGAAATGGGGAGCCAGAAAAAGAAATTTAACTTTTCAGGGCTTTGCACATTCACAGCTGACCTTGGTTTTCTCCCTGTGGCCTAGCTTTCCTGTTTATACAAGAGCTGTAGCATCTTCCTAAATCCTGGAAATCCCAAATATTTTGGATACTTGGAGATTTTTACATAGCAGAGGATGATTTGTCCATAGTTCTTAGCAGACATGTTCTTACTCACATAGACCTTTGGGGAAACAAAGAAAAGACTATTTAAATTAGTTACCGAATTTAGATAACTAGAAATAATTTGGTAATATTTGTTTAGTACGCAAAAAGTAAGCACAGTACCAAAGAGGAAGAATGGTAATAGCACCTCTGTAAACATGTTACATTAAAAAGTACCATAGTTTTGTTGCCAAAAGTGGCAAAACTTTTTGATTTCAAAACTATTTGATTTCAAAGGTGGCCAGTTGTAGGGACTGTAGACTTGATTATAGAAGTTGGTGCCATCACAAAATTGGGAGCTGCTGAGCTTTTCACAATATGTACTTTATTTTTCTTCCGATGCTAAAAGATGTTTATGAAATATTAGGATGTAATTAAAACCATACAAGGCATTTGTTTTATTCCACAGGAAAAAAAAAAATAAAGATCTTTGTTTCCATATTAGCATTTTTTCACCCCTGAGGGTACTGATTAGGTGATCTAAAAGGTTTTGTGTCTTTTCCTTTACTTTGTGAGCATGTGGACAAAACCATTAATATTAGTTATAGTAAACTCAGAACACAAAATTATAATGTCACAAGAAGGAAAGGAAAATGAAATCATATGAAACTGAAGGCTGAGTTGTACAGTATATTGACTGGTTAGTTTGAACAGACCTTGTATTACAGTTGGTGGATGTGGATAAATAAATAAATCATATATTATAATGCTTGTAATAAATATAGAGTTCTTTTCATGGTTGTCAAGTTCCTTCCCCATATTGTAACCTATTTTTTTATCATCAGATATTTGAGAGAAACTATGATTTTAGAATCTGTGAAAATCACATATATATGAGGGAAGAATAGAGTGTATGTAAACAACATTATTCTCAATCTTTTGTGAATGTGGTAGAACTCAGTTCATTTATTAGCATTAATTGTGGGAAGCTTATGTGGAGCTCTTCTTACAGTCTGTCTGAGGCTCAATGACACTGCTGATTTTCTGCTGTATTACCTTGCTTCTGGATTCATTTTCAGTTTCAAATTGGGTAAGCTCAGAGTATTTTCTTTGTTTGATTAAAGTAGCAGATTTATGTTTATTTAACACACTTTAGTAGCAGTCCCTATTATTTGAGTTTGTGATTGAGAATTCTGTAATTGTATTTTTGGGGCAAATTTTGAGCATGTTTGCTGTAAGAGTGTGTGTGTGTGTGTGTGTATACATGGGCACTTACATGTGCTCATGTGCATTTCCATTCTTTTTTTTAGGTCAAAAATAATCCTCCCTGTCTTCCTTCCCTACTTTTCTTTTCTTCCTATAAAATACAATGTTCTCAAGAATTTCTTCTTGTATTCTGTAATCATTTAGATACAAAAAGGTAAAACAGGGGACTATGTTATACATATAAAAGCCCTTTTTAAAGACTCCAACCCACATACCAGTCATCTGACAGCCAATAACAATGATAGAGGTAAAAATTAACTACCTTTGGATGAATAATTTTGAAAATATGGCACTTGAAACAAAAACAGTTATGATTAGCCTTTGATTAAAAAATATTTGGGGAGATATTTGGAGAAGTTTTAACAGATTTAGTGATAATACTTATTATTCATAAAATTACCAATTTATAGTCTTGCTAATTAGAATCATTAATAGTCTTAAACATAATAATATTCTAGTTAGTAAGAGAATGTCTTTCATTGGGGGGTCTCTTACATAGTATTTAGGAAAAAGGCTTATAATGTTTGAAATTTACCTGCAAATGGCTCAAGAAAAAATATTTGTGTGTATGTAATGCTTTTGCACTGCAGACTGGTTGTGACACTATAGGGTAACTGATGTTCTTTTCAGAAAAACTTATAATAAAATTAACAACTCTTTGTGACTTAAGTTATAACAGAACTTTAGTCTTTAACAAATTGGAGGGAATAGAACTTGTCTATAGATCCTGAGAAATTAATTGCAATTATAACATAATTCATTAAACAAATGAAAACTTACCTTTAAGGAGAAATATACAGAAAGAAAATGTGTATAACTTTTGGATGTGCATTTATTTGGCAGGTCAGTTGCCTCTAATAAGGCACATAAATATAGATATATAACTTGTACATTAATTTTTTATTTTGGGATATATGAAAAGTCTTCAGTATTTTTACTTTTCACCTTGTGTATCCAATCTAAAATCCATCATACTGTCATATTTTAAAATATTCTGAAAGCAGACAATAAAGCATATAAACTGTTAGGGTCACACTTAGCACCCCTACATGCCAACTTTTACAGCCTATCAGAGTACTTGTAGCACACACTGTGGGCTGGTTTGTTCAGTAGTCATTCTGAACTTATTTTGCCATTGCATGCCTTGAATATACTGTAAAAATTAAATATTTATGTTTTAGGACTCTTTTTCAGAAAAGCCATACAATATAGGTCAGGCTAACAAGGTACAATTAAAGAGTCAGCTTGAGGGTTTCTGGGACAGTCTTTTCTTTTCTTGATTAAAAGTGATGACATCACCTCCTTTACCTTCTCCCTATCCTGAATATGGATGTGATGCCTGGGGTAAGAGTAACCATCTTGTTGCCATACGGGAATGGATAGGAGACTCACAGAAATAATGGCCTTGACACTGTACACATGCTACCACAAATGCAGAAGCCACTTTCTTCCAGACTACTTGTTAGCTGGGAAAAGTAAACTCCAATTTGTTAAGGTACACACTAGGTCTGTGTTTCTGGTAGTTGTTGCTGAAAACACTCATAACTGTTCCTTATGTATCCTTAGCAAGTATTTGTGAAATGGAAAATGTATTAAAAATCTGTCTACTCATTTATTTGTGATACTTTTGTGTGTGTATGTGTGTGTTTACATGTGTGTGCACACCAAAATACATACATACATACTTACACAGATGGGAGGATGCTCTTGTTTGAATACCTAACTGGTTAGTTCATCCTCTGTTCTTGCTAACAGAAGCATGTGTTTGCTCAAGTGTTAGGTGACCATGTGTTTCATGAAGTTGATAGGGGAGGCAGGTTGGTTGTTATATTCCAAGCACCACCCTAATATGTTAACACAACTACTGTGTTAGACTATTAAACTTAGGGTGGATTATTCTGGCAGCCAAATGCTTCAACGTCTGTGCTTAATTATTATTAGAGACCTGTATGACCTGGTGGTGTCTTTGTCCTTTCATAGGTTTATGCCGTATTGTGTTCTCAGTCTGTCTGTCTGGTACAAAGTTAATGTAGTCACATGATGCAAAATTCAAAAGATACAAAAGATTAAAAAGTCTCTCCCATACTCTGTTCTTCAGCAAACCCAGCTCATCTTTCTAGTGAAAACCAAGGTAATTTGTTTTTTTGTATTCGTCCCGAGAGATCCCATGCCTTTATGCCTGGCATCATGGTGTGTGTTCTTTTCTTGCCTTTTACACAAATGGTAGCAGTATAACTATATACCAATCTTTCGCTTAGCTTTTTTCACTGAATGTATCTAGGTAATCCTATCTGAGTTAGTGCATTTAGAGTTTCTTTATTCTTAACAGCTATATACTACTCCATTATATGGATGTGGCACAACTTTATTATATAGCCTCTTTTTAGTGGATGTTTAGATTGTTTCAGTCTTTTGCTATTTGCTGTGGCTACAGCAAATGAGTATGTCAATTCATCTAAGGCATTTAAAGTTTGAAACAGTATGTATATGGCTACCTAAATTTTTTTTATTTTGGATTTTAATGATCAACAGAGTGAGGTGAATATGAGAATATGAGAATAGAGGAGGTTATGAGAATATGGGGATTGAATGAGGCAAGTCATTTTTGAGAGGAACACTATGGGCCTGTTAGTAGTCCCAGGAAGGTGGTGCATAAGACTTCCTATCTTTGTGGTCTGGGCTAACTGCAATATGAGGCCCTCTGTGGTACTCATCATTGTAAAGGATGTGTTAAAGATTTTTATAGGTTTGGATGAGGTAGGAAAGAGTCTCTTATTTTCTTTTATATCAGTTGTATTTATTCACTTATAATAATCCTACATAATTATATAGCACTTCATACTTTTCCAAGATTTTTCCCAATATCGTGTTTAAGTCCATCTTTTAATACTTAAGACTAATGTTGGATGAGTCATCTCCTTTTGGTAAGTGATTGGAAAACTCAGAGCCAAGGATCATGTATCAGCTGGGTGACCTGCATCTAGTTAGAGAGTTAAGCCTACAACCCACATTTACTAATTTCCTGGGACAGGCACAAAAAGTGATGTGTATGTGTATGTGTGGGCACACACTTCAAACTCCTGTCCGTGTCTTCTGATATCAGAGCCTATTGTTTACTGGGAGGAACCAATGAGACCCCCTTGGGTGGGGCTGACCGATTTCCCATGCCACAGGGGTGAGCATGTGACCCAGTCTAAGTCAAGCAGTATAATCCTCCTTCTGACTATGGTGGCTAGTTCCAGATTAAGTGTGGAATCCAAATCAGGCAAACTGAAACCCTCCGTGGACTTTTCTACCAAAGTTATATAGAAGATCTGTCTTTCTCTTTAGGTTGTAAGTGATAGGATTAATTTAGGGGCTGTCAGTGGTTTGGAACTGACATCTGAAGCAAGGTAAAACTCCAGAATTCTTACTTATCTGAGCCTGGGAAATGATCATTTTTTGATAGGAACAAAGCTTTTCTAAATCACATGCTATCTGTTCTGCATGGAATAGCATGTTGTACCTTTTATTCTTTGAGTGAGGAGTTGCATGAGAGAAAGACTATTGAAGTGGAAGTCGCAGGATCACTTCAAGTGTCTTTTATGTGTCTGGCTGGCTTTTAGGATCTTGGATGACTCATTTTCTTTTTTTTACAAGCTACTTATAGTGGCTTAACCAAATATTCATTTTCTCTCTTTAAAAGCCACTTATCATGGCTTAACCAGAGATTAGTTCTTCCTTTTATAACAGGACATCTGGAGGACCTGTGCCTGAGCTCCACTGTATCTTCGATGTACCTGACTCCTCTCCTCCTACTCTGCAGTTTATAAGGTGTGACTCTAACCATGCCCTGGGTATTACATTTGCATTTAGAACTGGAAGAGGGGCAGGGGGAAAGTTGCCACCAAGTCAACCCTCTTTAAAGGACTTTTCCTAAAATGCCCTCCACATGACTTCTCTGTGTATCTTATTGGCCAGAAGTGTCATGTCTTGCTACGGAGAGGCTGAGAAACTTAGTTCTTAGCTGTGTACATTGCTGTCTCCTCAATGAAATGGGCTTCTTTTAGGTAAAAAGAAAGAGAAAATGGATGCTAGGTAAGCATCTATGTCTGCCAAAGGGGTTAGATTGGATGGTTGGTCTAGATGGCCCTAGCTCTAGAAGTTATGAACTCTGTTTAATAAATTTTGGCAGAACTGGTGACTAAGGCCTTAATGCTCAGTGCAACAGAATAATTGAGATCAGGGTTGGCAAACTATGGTCCACAGGTCAAATTCTGCTAGCCCCCTGGTTTTGTAAATAAAATGTTATTAAAACACAGATATGCTTATTTGTTTACACATTGTTACTGCTTTTACATTACAATGGCAGAGTTGGATAGTTGTGACTTAGATCAGATGACCTGCAGAGTTTGAAAATGTTTTGCATTTGGCTGTCTACAGAAGAAATTTGGCAATCCTTGGCCTAGATGATTCAGAAAAGTCCTTCCATCTTGATGCTTCCAAAAACATGCATTTATTCCTTTATTCAGTAAGTATTTGAACATACACTATATTTCAAGCATTACATCAGGCACAAGGGGTATAGCAGTGAATAAACGACATCCATGTCCTCATGGAGCTTATATTTTGTCAAGTCAGGCAAACAGTAAATAAATAGGTAAACTTCTCATCTGTTGTATAATCATAAGAGCTACAGTGAAAAATGAAGTTTTGAGCATGGTCAGGGAAGAGCTCCTTCGAAGGTGACATTTGAACAGAAATTCAGAGGTGAGCGATGGAAACATGTGGCCCATGAAGGAAAGAACATCCCAGAACAGCATGTGCTAAAGAGGTAGCAATGTGTCTGTAGAGGTTGAAGAATAGCAGGAAGGCCAATGTGGCTGGAGCAGAGGGAACAAGGGGGAAGATGGTTAGGGAGGAGCTCGAAGAGGTAGTAAGGACCATTATGCAGAAACTTACCCATGGAAATTTATAAGAAGAAGAATATCATGACCTGATTTATATTTTAACATGGTTATTCTGGCTACAGTACTGACAACAGACATGGAGGGCAGGAGTGGAACCTGGGGGACCAGTCAGATACTCTCAGAATATATTAGGCAAGAGATAGGCTTGGAGTAGAGTGATGGTGGTGGAAGGGAAAGAAGTGGTTGGATTCTCGTAAGTTTTTGAAGGGAGAGCTAGTATAATAGCTACTCAGTTGATACAGAGTAAGAGATAAGGAGAGACAAAGATGACTTGACTTTTGGCCTGAACAACTGAAACAATGAAGTTTCTTTTTGTTGACAGGGGGATGCCTCCATAAAGAGTAAGTTGTGGGGGAAGATCAGGAGTTCCAGGCAGTGTTATTAAGTATGCGGGTGGAAACGTTAATAAGGCAATTGTATATTCAAGTCTCTAGTTCAGGGAGAAGGCCTGGGCTAAAATAAACCTGAGAATTAAGAGTTTGCAGATGACATTTAAAGTGATGGACAGATGGAGAGGGACGCTGGAATCACTTGAGTGATGAGTGAGAAGGGATGGACAGGCACAGCTATTGACCTAGGAAGAACATGAGCAGTTCATTTGTGGTAATATTCAAATCACAAAGATGTGATGAGGATGTATGGAGGTTTTTCTCTCTCACCTCTGTTTTTCTTGGGGAATTGGGAAGCAAGGTCAGCTCCAGTGTTAGGATGGAGGAGGAGATATTGGAAATTTGAGGAGAAATGAGAAATGTATGATTTCTGGGCAACATTGAGGGCCCAAATTGAGTTAGTGATCATGAGTGGTTAGCATGGTAGTGCCATTTTCCAGTCAAATTCAGCTTAGGGGTGTAGACATGGAGTTGGATTTAATAATGATTGGAATTTGCCAGGTGAGTATGATGGTCAAGAGTAGGGTAAAATAGCTGATAGTTTCTGCAGGGAATTAATGATGGACTGTAGACTTTAGCCCACCTAAGGACCAAAATGAGGATTTGAGGTGGGCAAGGGAAAGATTGAAGGATTGTTGGATTCTGGGTCCTAGAGAGTGTGCACTAGAAAGGGGGAGTGAGATGCTTAGAAGTGAGGTCTATAAGAGGTGGAAGTTGTTGGTAATCACAATATGGTATTATAGAGTGAGTGGCTGACATAGAGTAAAGGACAGGATTCTTGGGAGAGAAGAGGTCTAGGAATTGAGAGGTCAGAGATGGAAGCATAATCTCCATACTTTGAAATCACTAACGTTATGGCAGGATGGATGTCAGAGAAATGATGATCAAAGAGCATAAATCTTTGAGGAGTGATGGAGAGCGACCTCCGGAGGCCAGTGGATGAACTGTCATATGGACAAGTCTGGTGATAGGAAACTCAAATCTGGTTAAGAGTCTATGGGCAGTCCTAAGGAGAAAGAAAGACACCACCTAACTACAGGCATGACGTGAGTATTTTATTGTTTCCATGAAACTCTTTACATTATTATAAATTTCAAACCTTGTATACCCCTAGTAAGTGTAGCCATGCCAACCTTTTGTCACAATGAAAATGAAAAGAAAATGCACGGTTTTCTGAATACACAGGTCCTGATATTATATGTTGGCTAGTCTACCTGAATGTTGAAATCTGTTTTTTTTGCTGAGTGGTAGCATTAACTGACATTAACTGACTTTGCTGAGTGGTGGCATTAACTGACATGAACATGAAACAGCCACAGGGCTCAGGAGTCCTGAGGTGGAGTCCAGCCAGATGGGTACAGAAAGTGAGTGATTCTTCTTTTCTTTAGCCCAAAAATTGATGCATAAACTTAAGTATGAAAATGAAAAATTTGAATTACTGGCATTACCCTCTTTCCTTCAGGGTGTTTGCTATCAAAACATGGCTCACTCAACTGTCTGCATAGATCTTTCTCATGTTAAAAGTGGCCCTAAAATGTGTTGTTTTGAAACTTTTTGGATTCACCACTGTTTCTAATATTAACCTTTTGGTTGCACACTAGATTAAGGTTTTGTGCATCACCACTGACCAGGCTATATTAAGTTGTTTGTCTTGGTGGGAATGCATAATTGAAAATGCACAAATGAAAACATCCTTCTATCCCCTCTTCAAATATAGAATTTTTTATGAGTTTCACAACGGTGCTACATTTGATTTCTGTGTTGTTGGGCAGTTTTGTGGGTAGAGGATCTTTTTGCTCTTTCATAATTATCCCCTTTTGGGAGACAGGTCCAAAATAGATCTTTCTTCTGTGGAATTCCCCAGATTCTTAGAGTGACATTTCAGTGTTTATCTCAGCTTATTAACCTAGCAACTTTCTTTATGAAATTGTGAGTGTGTATATACCTGTGTATCTGGATAAACATGCTTATAGAGTTCCTAAAATTCTTAAAAGTGACATTTCATCTTTATTTTAGATAACTAATGGCTATTTATGAAGTTGTGATAGTTTTATATATTCTTTATTATATGTAATATGTAGAATATTTTTCTGCATTTAATTTTAGATTAATTTAAATCCTTTAGGTGGATCTACAGTATGGTTTTATGTTTTTTTATTTTTTTCTTATAAAAATTATGTTAAAGTTGTTTTTTAACATAAAGAGTTATTTATTGATTGATACTTCCCAAAGCCACCCTATTATATGTACACCATACTGTTTTTCAGATTTTATTTACCTAAATGATCAGGTATAACTCACAGAACCCCATTTTCACTTTTTATCCTTCTCAGTATGTTATGGACCAAAAAAATCAATTTTCCTTATGGGTTATATTGCCTTTTTTATTTTTTTCCCCCTACCACGTGCCTACTTTTATTTTTGTCCCTTCTCGCATTACAAGCTTTTAAATTTAATTTTATCTTATTATTTTACTATTTTACTTTTCCTTACGGTTGTTTGACTTTGGCATCTACTGCCAATTCTTCTGTAAGTTAAAACAAAGATGACTGACAAATCAATTTGGCCTTTCAGTGCCATTGATAACATATTTATTCTAGTATAGATCCTTTTACAAATACAAATGAAGGAAAGGAGTTAAAAAATTTTGGTTACCTTTGATTTCTTTCTAGCTGTTCTGTAATGAATGATAAGATCTTACTCTTCAAGATAAAAATTTTAAAATTCATGGCTCTCATTTTTCCTATTGGACAGTCTTTAAAACATTTATGGTTTACTTCTGCAGTTTCTTTTTAAATTTTATTTATTAGACATAGTGAAAGGTTATCCACAGCCCAAGGCTTCTAGGCATGTGTAGACTATAAAAATCTACAATTAAATCAAATATTGCAACTGAAATTCTACAATGAAGATGAAAAGAAAAAGTTCTAGGGCTTTATTTAGTGAAGAATGACAAGTTGAAAAATAGATCCTCCTCAACACCCTATAGTTAACAAATTAGAGCTCTGCTTAATTAGGACAAGAAGGGAATTCCAGAGATGAACAAGGCCATGATGGATCCACATGGGGAAAGAAGTTGGAGCAGTAGACCAGGGTAAGGATTTCACAGGAAACGACAGACCTCGCTGTGCCCAGGATTCTGACAGCTGTCCTCAGGGTCCAACAGTGGATCTTACATAATGATGAAGGGACATGTAAATAACCTGATTAAAATGACAGGTCTAGGTGTGTGACTGCATACCCACATTCTAGTGTGGTACATGGGCCTCCTAATGGAGAGCAGTGACCCAAATGCTCTCCTTGGCAGAGCACCTGCTGTCAGTCCCCAGTGGAATTTCTTCTTGTCCCACTTCTACTCTAAGCAGTGTCTGCTGAAGCATGTACTCAGTATGGCAGTGAGGGGTGTGGTCCATTTGCCACCTTGCTGGGCCTTGGCAAAGGAGACTGTCCAGGGTCATGGGGATAACTCTCACACTCACTCACTGCAGAAATCTTATCTGGATTACTGTAGAAACATCCTCAGCGGTCTTCCTGCCTTTTCCTGTGACAACTACCCTCAACCCAGTCTATTCTCCACATAGCAGCCTGTTCAGTTCCTTTTCTATTGCTTTGATGACCCTCCACTATAATGAGGATAAAATGCAGACAGTACCTCATGGCATTTCTAATTTGATTCCTGCTTGTTCCCTTACCTCAACTTCATACTTGGTCATGCTCCTCCCTTGCTCATTATTTTATTTATATATTTATCTTTTTTTTTTTTTTTTTTAAATAACAAATTCCCAGGCTTTCACACTTCAGGGCATTGGCCTGTGCTATTTGCTGTCTGGAATGTTCCCCTTTCCAATCTTCATCTGGTTCCTTTCTCATGTTTTAGTCAAAATTAAAATGCCACCTACTCAGAGATGCCTGTGAACAGTGGGTCTTACCCGCCCCCATTAGTCTGCTTCTTAGCCCCCTATTTGTTTCCACTGTGGATCTGTCACAATTATAAATAATGTGTGCGTGTATTTTCTTGTTTGGCTATTTCCCCCATTAGAATGTAACCTCCCTGTGAGCTAAGACCAAGTGTATCTTGTTTATCAATGTAATCCAGCACTTAGAACTGGGTTGAATATGTAATTAAAGGTAAGTGAAGGAAAAGTAATGATGATATTCACACACTCTTACAGATGATTGGTCACCTTTTGCTGCACCCCCCTTCCCTTTCAGTATAGCTTTTTAATATAGCTTTTCTATTTTCCTTAACCCAATTTATGTGTGTGACAGTCCCAGCAAGAATAGAGTGCCTTGCCACTCTGACTGTGGGAGCTCTGGGGTCTAGCAGTTCTTGCTTGACTTTTTGAAATAACTAAAAATATTATTGGGGCTCTATTAGGAAGTTAAATCCTTGGTTTAATGTGACCACTGTTACCACCTCGCGAAGCAGATTTGGAGATGGTGCTACTTTCTTGATTACTGATTGCTATCTCTTATCACTTAATCTCATTCTTCCCTTTCACCACAAGATCCCTCAGGTCTGTTTCTTCCTCTGCAAGTTGATCATTTATGGACCACTGGTTCCTTGCCATTCCCCTCTGATCTTTTTAGTTTAGGCAGTTTGATTTGTTTGTTCTCGTGTCATTTCTCCCACTGTGAACATCACCATAGACATTCTTTATACTCTTGGACCTTGGATCTCCAGACTCTACTCCTGTCCTTTCTCTTCTTGGCTCCTCTCATCAATCCTTAAAATTTCTATGTGTCCAGACTCAGTTGTCTCTTTTCCCAGTGTTGCCTGTGCCTGGGACAGCATCTCTCCACATGTCCACATTCAAGTAGCCTTTTAATCCTTCTCTAGGTTTAGATCATCTAGTGGGTATTAAGTACTCACCATATTCTGAGTACTCTTTGCTCTTTTGTATGACTTTTCTCAAGGTTCATCTTGTGTAGTCAAGAGTTGTGACTACTCATTCTAGAACTTTCTAGTAAGTATGCCCTTCTCAAGTCTTAAAACACTTAACATAAGGCCCACTAATGGGCTATCCATTAATTTATCTAATAGATATATTTTTTAAAAAATTTATTTACTTATTTGAGAGAGAGAGAGCAAGAGAGAGCACAAGAACAGGGGGAGGGAGGATTAGATTCTCTGCTGAACAGGGAGCCCGATGTGGATCTTGATTTCAGGATCCTGGGATCATGACCTGCACTGAAGGCAACCACTTAACTGACTGAGCCACCCAGGCACCCTCTCGTCTAATAGATATTTATTGATCACCTGTTATGTATCAGACACTATTCTAACAGTGGCTGGCAAACAAGTGGTTTTATATATGTATGTTCCATCTATGCATATTGCTTTTACATTCTAGTGGGATATACGTACATACTTATAGTATGTGTGTAAGTATTTGCAAAGATGAGTTTGTATATATAAACATTTAATCCGCATTATTATATGCTGTTCACTAGCTTTTAGCTAAGTAAATTGTGTCTTACCAACAGGATTATAAATTTTTCAGAGACAAACTTTTTTGTTTGTGTTTGCATAGAATGCTGTGCAGAACATGTATTTAATGAATTCAATGACTTCACTAAATATAGAGAATAACATTTAAGTGAGATACAAAACTCCACATATTATTGTGTTGATACTTTGTCTTATTGCAAGCTAGCCCTTTGTGTTATGTCCTTCTGCATTAATGGGTGTCTGCACTGTTAGATGTTCACGGTATGTTAACTCACTGTCCATGGGTACAGGACAGATTCATTTAAAGTTCACAGTGTAACAATGCAGTGTTTCTAGAACCAGAGTTGTAAGCTCAAGCACTGATAGAAACTTGCATTTGTAATTACTTAACTATATGCCTCTCAATAGACTAATAAAGGTAAAAAATATTGGAGTATGCAGAAACCTACAGGAATCTCAGTCTCAGCAATCACCATTTGCTAAGGAAAAATACTCCTGTGTTTCTTCTTTCAGTACCTCACTTTAACACTTGTGGTCACCAAATGTATGTAGGGGGTTTCCCACATCACATTCTCTGATGCTCTGATATCAGTCAATTGGGTGTCCTACAATTGAACCCACTTCTGACATTATCTACTTGCAGATACCATCAGATCCCACAAGATAAGGGCTCAGGATTTCACAGGATTGCATTATCATCTACCCCAAGTCCAGATGCCACTCTCACAAACCCAGATTGTCTTCTGTGCTGTGGATATAAATTGGAGGTTAACACGACCCCCTCCTTGGGTTTAATTAATTTGCTGGAGTGGTTCACAGAACTCAGGAAGACAGTTTTCTTATGAGGCTACTAGTTTTTCAAAAAAGGATAACAGAACCACCAGATGGAAGAGATGCATAGGGCAAGGTGTGTAGGAAGGGGTTCGGAGCTGCTGTGCCTTCTCTGGCCTCAGTGCTCTCCCTGTTGTCAACACAAAATAAACAAATCTTTTAAAATCTCCTAAAGTAAGAAAGAGCATTTTATTTAAGCCCAGATTGCAACAGCTGCTTGGGAAACATGCTCTTCAAAGGGAAGAAAGTGTTCCCAAGAATGAACAGTTTTTACAGGGTTGTATACTTTTTTACATCTTATAAAAGTTCAAAAGATTATAGATTAGCATTTAGGTAAGAATCTTGAGTTTTATCAAAGGAATGGAGGAGAGAGTAGGAGAATTGATTAATATTTGAAGGATAAGATGATTTTCCTTTGGGTTACTCATTCACAAAGCAGATTACTTTTGATTTGAAAAAAGTTGATACACGGTATTGTTGACTACTTTAGAAAGAAATCTAAAATGGCTCCTCTTGTCTATCAGGCCTTTTAGAGAGTTTTTCTCTCATCACTGAATCCACTAACCTGGAAGCTCTCCAAGCCCTATCTTTTTAGGTCTTAATTGAGGCTTCATTACATAGTCATGATTGATTAAATTATAGGCCCTTGGCAGTTAGTTCAACCTCTAACTCCTCCTTCTACCCTGAGGTCAAATGTGTTGAGACCAAAGTTTCAATCCTCTGTAATCACTTGGTTGGTTCCCTTGATAGCTAGCCCCCATCCTTAGGTTACCTAGGGTCTTTCAGAAGTTACCTCATTTACATAAACTCAGGTGTAGTTGAAAGGGGCTTGTTATAAATTACAAGAGATACCCATTTTACTTTTATTTCAGGAATCAGAAACAAAACTAAATATTATAACAATAAATGTTCCAATGGCTCTTGTATAGGAAATTATGTGGTTTTTAGGCCCTGTGTATCAGGAACTATGGACAAAGACCAAAATATGTATTTCTTATTACATCACAAAAATCACACCATTTTATCAGGCTTTCCAGACAGGCTATATGAATTCAATTTTGCCCCAGTACAATAGATTTATTTATTGCCTTAAAAGCAAAGTGCACAAGAGCACACACTGTAGGTGTTATATTAAACTGACCCTACGTTTGAATGAAAAGCATGATGGTAAGCCTCGATGTCCTGTACTTCTACACAATAAGCAGGACCCATCCTTACCAAGTAAAAAGTGAAGAAAGTTTGTTCAAAGGACATGCTGAAACAACTTGAGAAGGAAAAACCCAAGCAGAATGAACAGCCAAAACAATGAACAGCAACAGATGGGTATAAACTCTTCCTAAATGTCAGACGTCCTTTACAGGTCTTTGTGCAGTCAGTAATTGGTGGAGACAAGTCTGTTGAACTCCCAGATGCTTATCTGCATTATTCGATCATATTGATTTTGTTGACTTAGTCAAGATAAATACTAGCATAGCCATCCTGAAGCAAATTACATTGCTTGTTAACATTGGTCCCTTGGACAATATGGTAAATACCATAAGATAGTTAGCAGGGATGGAATCTAGGATTCAATGAGCAATAACCTTGTCTACCCAGATAACTTTTTTTCATATTTCAAACACTTAGGGTTACTTAAAATTGATTAGTTGAACGAAATATTAGCCAATTCAGTGTTTTTACTTCACTCATAGATGACTTGCTGTCCAACCTCTCTTTGAACTGAGAGGTTTAGTTTTGGCTTTGTCTTGTTTAGTGAGTAGGCTGAGATTGTTAAGAATGATTTTCTTGATTTGAGAATATTATGGACGGTGACTACAGACTGTGGTTAATCAGGTAAGATGGGTAAGAAGAGATAGAACTGGGATGCCTGGGTGGCTCAGTTGATTAAGCGACTGCCTTTAGCTCAGGTCATGATCCATGATTGAGTCCTACATTGGGCTCCTGCTTCTCCTGTTGACTGCTCTCTCTCATGCTCTCTTTCTCCTTCTCCCCCCCCCCCCCAAAAAAAAGAACTGACCATGAAGAAAAAAAAAATATTTTTTATACTAACATCTTAGAAGATATTCTAGAAAAATACTTATTTGATCCTTTTAAAACTACATAGAGGCATGCTTGCAGATTTTATTTTAGGGATGCCATGGCATATTTCGTTGTCGAAAAATTCACATGGCTCCACCATTTGGAGGTCTCAGGAATATAACTATCTCCATCTTTAGGCTTTCCTTGGAAAAATTTACCAAGACAACCTAAGTGTTATGCAAAATCACAATTTTATTAAATTATGTTCACATGAAAATGCCAGTGAGAATGAGAGGTAAAAATATAAGCAAGGTTATTCTTAATATCGTATGGAAAGATCACATGAAAGTAACAAATAATATTGTGAAAATAATGAATAATGAGAGGAAACGGGCCCAGTCAGTTAGAATATATTATAAAGCTACAATATTTAAAGCCATTTGGGATCTGTATGGGAATAGTTCCATCAATGGAAGAGGATAATCTAGACATAGATACAAAAAAATATGGGTATATAATGTGTGATAAAAATGCATTTCAAATCAGTGGATAAGAGATGAATTTTCCAACAAATTTATGTTGGGCAATTTGTTGACCACTTATGGAAAACAGTGATAAAGCAGGGTCTCCACTGTTGTCCTTATACCAAAATTAATTCTAGGTGGATTAAAGTTTTAAATGTAAAAACAAATTATAAAAGCACTAATAGTAAAAAATGGACTGCTTACTTTCGTAATTTTGGATTAGAGAAAAACTTCCAGCACAGAAGCTGTAAAGGCAAACAGTTGATAAATTTGAACACATAAGCACTAAAAATTTCTCTATTTACAAAAAAAGTCATAGGCAAAATCAGAATATATATAACAAACAGAGAAAATATTTACGACATACATGACCAAATACTTATTGCCTTAACACATAAAGAGTTTAGCAAATGAGTAAGGGGGAGGAAAAAAACCTAACAGAACCTGTCAGAAAAATGGATAAAGGAACATTTTGGTTTGGGATTATGTTCAACTAACGTGGCAGAAACCCAGCTGCAGGGGCTTAACAAAATGAGGGCTTTCCTTTTCTCATGTAAGAAGTCTGAAAGCAGTCCAAAGCTGGCACAGCAGCTACACAGTGTGTCAGTAGCCTAGGCTCTTGGTAATCTTTACTGGGTCGCTTTTTTCTTCATGACCATAAGATAGCTTTTCCACCTGCAGGCACTACATCTGAGGTAGACAATAGCACCTAAGACATTATCTGCTAGAAACTCTGCCACTTGACCTGCCAGCAGCAAAATAAATAATTATCAAGACCCCAATACCTGACCCAATACCTGAATTGCTGTTCTCTCACTTGCTTGGATTTTTCTCCTCGAGTGTCACCATCAGGGAAGCTGTCCCTGACCATCCTGATTAAAATGCTCTCTCCCTCTAAACCCAGCTTAGTACTGTATCTCCCTATGTTGCTTGAGTTCCTTTTTTTTTTTTTTAAGATTTTATGTTTTTATTTATTTTATTTGACAGGCAGAGATCACAAGTAGGCATAGAGGCAGGCAGAGAGAGAGGGAGGAGGAAGCAGGCTCCCTGCTAGGCAGAGAGCCCGATGTGGGGCTCCATCCCAGGACCCTGGGATCATGACCTGAGCCAAAGGCAGAGGCTTTAACCCACTGAGCCACCCAGGCTCCCCGAGTTCCCTTTCTGATTATACTGTATATTGTCCATCATGTCATAGTCCATTTGGGGTTCTAGAACAAAATACCACAGATTGGGTAGCTTATTCACAATAGAAACTTAATTTCTCACAGTTCTGGATGCTGGAAATCCAAGATCAGGGTGCCAGCATGGTCAGGTGAGAGCACTCTTCTGGATTGCAGACTTCTCATTATAAGCTAACATGGCAGAAAGGGCAAGGGAGCTTTCTTGAGCTGCTTTTGTAAGGAGACTGATAATTTCCCAAAGGCCCCATCTTCTAACACCATCACATTGGGCATTTTCCATATATGAATTTGGAAGGATACAAACATTCAGACCATAGCACTTGAACACACAGATTTTGCCTTAATCAATCTATTCCCAGGGCTCCATACAGTGCTTGACACAGAGTTGATTCTTAATTTTTTTAAAAAAGTGAATATTTATGAAATATGAAATATTTGTTGAATGAATGTTATACTCCTCAAATTTGCATTAATCTAGTATTAATAAGCAATTATGAGTTTATACCACCACTGGGGACAGCTTGCCCAGTCTGGATCCCTGTCTTCCACCACTATCACCATTTTGACCTTTTCTGCCTTTTGACACTCCTGGAGATGGAAGTTAGATGGTAACTAACTGTGGAGCAGAGGTGTTCTCTGTATTTCCCAGGAGCTTGGGGTGATCTGTTAGAGTCTGAGGGTAGAGAATCCTTTTCCTACTTGTTAAAGTTAACATGGAATGTGCCAGGTTGGAAAACTGGAAAATTTTGTTTCCCCTTCAGTGAATCTTCTAGTTGTCGGTGCGCCATTCTCACTTGCTTTCTGTCAGGGATTCACATTTCTCATGTTGTCATTGCTGTGTAGGGTGCTTTGGTGGAATTCTGGATATCTCCACTAGCAGATAGAATGCTTGGCTGGAATATTCAGGAAAGAAAGATAACTACTGATCCTTCTTAAACTGCTTTATGATTTTTTAATGAAGTATAATTGGCATATAACATATCAGTTTTGAGTGTACAACATACTGATTTGATTATATATGTTACAAAATAATGACTACAATAAGTCTAGTTAACGTCTATCATCCCATGGTCAATCTTTCTCCTCTCTTTCTTTTTCCTTCCCCTGCGGGGATGTTCCCTTGCCTTATATAGGGCATAACAGCCAATCACAGAGGTGTTCACGTGAACAGGAGGTATCTGGGGCTTGTAGGCAGTGGTGGCATACGGTGTTCATGTGACAAGCACGAGGTCACGTGTGGCCAGGGCGGATGTTTTTTAGGCTGTCCGTGCTGCTCAGGCTATGTAGCCGGTGCCATCTTAGGGGCATGACTGGCGCCATCTTGGGGGCATGACCCCGGCATATAATTGCATTTTTTTTTCTTTTAAGGCCTCTTGGCAACTTACAAATATATAATACAGTGTTATCAACTGTAGTCAACATGTTGCACATTATATTTCCATGATTTATTTATAACTGCCAGTATGATTTTAGAAGTGTATTGTCTTTTCTCCTTAGCTGACCCTGTGTCAGACTTAAAAAAAAAAAACAACAACCAACTCTTGTCGTTTCTAGGGCATATTAGGTGGGTATTCTGCGATTGGTTAAACTAGGAAACAGAAGCTTTAATGGACTCATTTTGGTTTCTTACTTGTTACATTTATGGTAGAGCTAATAAATTTATCCATAGACCGTCTCTGATATGTTTAGGTTCTGATTATAGTTTGGAGTTTTCTGTTCTGAAACAAGTTAACTTTTTCTTTCAAATTATGGAAGTAAGGGATTTCAAAAGGGCTATTGGTCACACTCAACTCTTCTCTTAAAAGAATTAGGGGTGCCTGGGTGGCTCAGATGGTTAGACATCTGCTTCTGGCTCAGGTCATGATCCTAAGGCTCCCTGCTCAGTGGGGAGTCCACTTGTCCCTTGGTCCCTCCCCCTGCTTGTGCTCTCTTTCTCTCTCTCCCAAATAAATAAATAAAATCTTTTTTTTTTTTTAAAGAGTTAAATTGGGGTCTTTAAAACTATGTTTAAAAATCACCAGAAAACCATGAATGATCATGATTCCCATGAGTTGTGGTAGAGATGCAACAGGGGGAGTCCTCAGGGTTTGTAGTTAAAGGATCTGGGTCAGTGGGTTAGTATCCTGATCCTTACTTCCTTTTTGTGTTTCTGAAAGCCTGTCATTCACCTCCCTGTGCTTCAGATTATTTCTTTTTTGGCTTGGTTTTTCATCTGTCAGATGAATAAAGTAATAATCATTACATTAGGATTTTTAAGAGAGCAGGAAATGATAGGATGCAGTTAATATACATCTAATAGGATGATTGTGGCAAAGTTATAGACTTCTTTTCAAAGGCAAAATGTAGTGGCAATTTTGTGAAGTGTGTAAACCTGGTGATTCACAGACCTGTACCCCTGGGGATAAAAATATATGTTTATAAAAAATTAAAAATAAAAAAAAATGTAGTGGCACTTTGTAAATGGAGGTAATGCTTCTGAACATTGTGATTGGCTCCTCTCATTATGTTATGTACTTTTCATGTCATTCTGCTTATACTTCACATCCAGGAAAGATTAACTAACTCAAGTGTATCTTTAGGAAAGAGGTCCTTGGTCTTCCAAGAAGTATAAGCTATTATCCTATTTCTGTGTTTGAAGATTATTTATAATAATCTCTCTTGTTCTTTTGGAGTTAGAGGTTTCTGTTTGCGGTATGGAACATTCATTATTCCCCATCCCTTCATTTTCTTGTTCATCAGACTTCAAACCACCATCTTTGTCTCTCTTTTTTTCTATTTCTTTTTCTTGATATGTGTAATTTCTCCAAAAGAAAATGACATTCAAGTGATTTGGCATATAGACTTTAAAAAGAAGACAGCAATGTGCAGAAATGGATTTGAAAGACAGAGGTTCTTTGTTAAAAGTAATGAGATAGTGGACCCCTAACAGCTGCCTTCGGGCTATAGAATCACTCTCTTGATAAGTTCTCACATGTTAAAGAGGAAGCATTGTGCCAGGTTTTACAAAAGGAGCGTTAGTGTTTTGTCTTGCTGGCATCAGGTAATGGCTGGTTGCTGCTGTGGGCAGATATGAATCTCTAAAACTAAAAATAATCCAGCCTATTAGACTGTCAAGTTTTTAAATTTTCCTAAATCTAACTGATGCTCCCTGAGAATGTTAAAACTGAAAAAGAGGAAGTCTGTGGTGCTGAAATTTGTCAGGAATATAGTTCTGGAACTGTTGGTAGGCATTACTGTCCATAGAGAGCAATTTCCAACTGTTACTGAAACACCCATCACACCCCTGCCATTGGATTTTATGAGCCATCAAATCCTCCTTTTTACTAAAGATCATGCTAATTAAGATTCTGGTACTAGCAGTCAATAGTCTATGGATTCATTTTCCCATTAAATTCTCTACTTTAATACTTACAGTGATTTTCCTTTCAAATTCTTCAAATTCTTCATCCTTAGAAATTATGGCACAAATTTAGGAAGTGTCTCCTTTTTTACAGTATGGATTTACAATTTAAATGAATATTCACATTATATACATTTGATCACAGTAACTATTTCTCTTACCATCTATAATTATAATTTCTTTCCGTAACAGTTTTAGACTTGGATATTTAAGCAATCTGTTAGGGACATTTTTTTTTAGGGTGAATGAAGCTTAATTTTTATTATGTCTTTATTAATCTTCTTTAGATATTTTATGAAATTTCTTACATATGTATTAATGGAACTTTGGTTTGTCTTAAAATTTTTTTAAGATTTTATTTATTTGAGAGAGAGAATGAGAGAGAGAGAGCATGAGAGGGAGAAGGATCAGAGGAAGAAGCAGATTCCCTGCTCAGCAGGGAGCTTGATGTGAGACTTGATCCTGGGATGCCAACATCATGACCTGAACCGAAGGCAGTCATTTAACTAACTGAGCCACCCAGGCACCCCTTATTTTATTATTTTTTATGCCAGATTACCTAGATGGGTGTGAAAGCACCTAACACAGTGCCTAAAATGTCACTCCATGTTAATTTTTCTTTTCTTATTGGGAAGAATAATAAATAGTGTTTCCTTATATACAGAAACTGTTTAACATTTTGACTTGGAAAATTGATACCCTATCACCACTACTGAATGTTAGTTGAACACTGGTTCTGGCTATTGTGAAAGGTTAACCAAGTAGGTACAGTAATAGATCTTGTTCAACATGACAGTTTTGGAGAACCAGCAAAATGCTGAAGTGTCTTCCTACCATCACTGTTACTACCACCAAATGTTTTGATAGCTCTTAAGAGGTTGCAGAGTTCATATGTATAATTCAGTCCTTAAAACAACCAGAAAAAATATCTTTTAATATCCATAATTTATAATTTAAGAAGCTGAAGCATAGATTTGGGGGAAAAAAATGTTTTTCTTAAGAATGCATGGTTGCTACCCTAAGACTCAAAACAAGGCCTTCTGTGTGAGTATTTTCTTTTAAGTATCACAATGATAATATGAAATCTGAGTACTTTCCATGAAAAATTGGAAATCTTCAAATATAACTAATCATTGTTTCATTAAATTATTGAATGGATGCATACTGAGAGTGAGGAGTCCTGATGTAGCTTCCATGGTGCCTTGGGAGCCCCATCTCCCTTCTCTGCATTAATATCCTGTCTTGCCATCTTCAGGGCCACACTGCAGTGGTGTAAGTGGGAAGATATGTGCGTATATGTGCGTGTATGTATGCATGTGGTGTGTTGAGGAGTTTGGGGATAGGAGAAGGCAGTGAATAAGTGGAAGCATTTCATTAGTCCCTAAGGGTGCTTTAAAGGTGAGATATCCTCACCCCAGAGAGCTGTGTCTGTATAAAAGGCACTGAAGATAAATTCCGTTCATGGGGAGAAAGGGATTCAGGAAGAATAGTTCATTACAGTGGGCCCAGGGGGAAATCTTGGAGAAATGGAATACAGGAAGTCCAGTTTGGCAAAAGCATTTGGTGTGTAAAAATAAATAGGAAGATAAAGTAGGGAAGAGAGAGGAGGACTGGTGCCAGGCTAAGGTATTTGGACATTGTTCTGTGGGCACTTGGGAACCATCGAAGGTTTTTGAATGGTGTAATGATGTAATCATAGCTGGGATGTATGCTTCTTACTAGAGTAAACTTTGATGTTTCTGTTTCCCATGTCCCCATATTCATTCAATGAATAGCCCTTTTGGTTCTACTTGCAGAATATATCCCAGACTCAGCTTCTACTGACAGTCTCCAATACTAGGAGGCTCACCTCAGCAACTGTTATCAGTCAGTTGGGCTGTCACTGCACCTTCTTTAGTGACTTGCTTCTTCCATGCTTGCCCTGCCAATCTGTTTCATACTACAGAGTAACCTTTTGGAAGTGTAAACAAGAACTGTCATTTTCCTGGTTAAAGATTTCCTCATCTTTTCATCACACATGCAGTTATAAAATCCAGACTCCTTGCTGTACCCATAAGGGCTTTTGCAACCCTATGTGACCTGGTCCTGCCTCTCTTTGAATTTATGTTCTGCCCTCTCCCCTCTCCCTCACTCAGCTCTTACCACTCTAGTCTTGTGTTTCCTAAACATCCAGGTTCCTTCTCACCTTAAGGTCTCTGCATTTGCTTGCTCATCTGTCTGGAATGTTCTTCCCCCAAGTCTTCACATGGTTAGCTCCTTAACTAAGGAGACTTTTTCTGACTTTTGATGTGAAGTAGCCCCTGCTCAAGTCATACATTCTATCATTTACCAGCATTCATTTTCTTCACAGTGCTTATCAGTAACTGGATGAATTTCTTCATTGACTTGTAAATGTACTTGTCCTCAAACCTGTTCAACTAGATATAACAGCTGTTGGAATGTGAGCTTATCCAGAGTTTCCCATTCCCTGAGAGGCATTGCAGCAAAGCAAGCAAGGACTATGGGCTCAAAGAGTCATTAGGGAAAACCACATACTCTGCTCAACTGTAGCATGCCTATGGCAAGTCATTGAACCACTCTGAATGTTAGGTTCTTCATCACTTAAAAAATGCCTCATGGCACAGTAGTGTTGGGAGAAAAATTTTCCTCTATCCTTCAAAGATTCTTCCAGCTGGTTTAAGGATTAAATTGATATGAGGCTGGTTTACAGGAGAAAGTTAAATTTAATTTCATAATACTGGAACACCTTATACATGACAGGTTCAAAGACAGAAAGGTACAATGACGTATTTCTGTCATGCTGAACTAAGGAATGGGATAGAGGCCTGGGGCTTTAAAGGGGAGGAGGACAATTCATAGGCAGTAAGAAGACAGATGTTTGGTAATTAGATATTTGCCCTGCCATACTGATGGGTTGCTCAGATAAAATTTATTCCTAGTGATAATTCTAATTCTAGGAAAAAACCCCAACTTAAATTCTTCTAGGTAGTTAAGGATGAGGCAAAAGTTTCTTGGGCCTGCAGGGTCTTGGTTCCTTTCAGCTCAAAAGAGTCCACATGCCAAAATGACACATTTTGGGGAGATTTACTCTGACCCCCTTCAGTGGCTCTGAAAACTAAACTATAGAACATGAAAGCATGGAACCAAGCCCTCATGCAGGGTCGTTTCTCAATGATTGTGAATTTCCCGTCTCCTTCCCCCTTCTTTAAGAGGCTGAGGATTAAAACATTTACTCCAGTTCCACAGTTTAACTTTGTGTTGTTTTTCTTTACAAGGCAAAACAAGTAAGTGGTTTAAAAAGACAAACAATACCCCCAGACTTAAAATGAAAATGAATGGTTCCCTGTTCCAACTCCAGTCCCCTTTTCCCCAGCTTCCTCTCCCCCAAGGCTACTACTTTTAACTCTCATAGCTATTTCTTTTAGAAGTTAAATCTGTAATTCAACATAACACACTTGTACTACTGTTCCTTCAGTTTCCAATTATAGATATTATTTATATATCAAATAAGATATCTTCATATTCATACCAGGAAAGGCAAGGATTTAATTCTCCTATATTTCCAACCCCAAACCTACCCATACTACATAGACCATTCCTCTTTTTGATGTACTATGTCCCCCTCCCTTTTTTTTTCTAGCTTGTCAGTATTGTGAGTTTTTATTCTTGACTCCAGCTATTGGCATCTGCACTATGTGGTGTACTGTGATGCTGTTTCCTTTCTTACACAAATTCATATTTTTTCTGCAGTTAATACTTGCCTCATTGTTTGCGTTTCTTTTTGTTGTTGTTGTTGTTGTTGTTGTTTTATACCAGTCACTCTTGATTGTCAAACTTCCCTCAAAACATTTCCTCTCAATAAATTCAAACCCAACATATATTTTGTAAGTTTGATTTATTTTCCCCTTGGAAATATCTTTCCAGCCTCCTCTGGCTTCCTCCTCCAATTTGGACTGTCCACTTTCTAAACCTGCTGCATAGTGCCATCTGGGAATATTTTTGTGTTTTCTTGTTTTGGATTGCCTGTTTCCAGATCTGATTTTCTTTTGCATTATGTACCCTATTCCTTCACTTTGCCAAGGCACGTTCATCCTACCGCTTTCTGAGAAAGTATGTGGGAAGTAAATTCTTTGAGACTTTGTAGAGCTTTATTCTATTTTCACACTTGACTGACATTTTGGCCTCATATAGAATTCTTGGTTGGAAATAATTTTCCTTTAGCATTTTGAGGAAGGTGCCTTCTGATCTTCTAGTTTGTTGAGAAATTTGATCCCATTATGATCCCCTTCCTTTCCATATGACTTTTTTTTTTTTTCCACTTGGAAGTTTTTAAACTTTTATTTCTTTCTTCAATATTTTGATATTTCACAATGATATACCTCCATGGCAACTACATGAGTTGTTCTGGGATGTTTATGAGCCTTTTTAGTCCAGACACTTAACTTTCAATTCTTAGAAATGTTTTTGAATTATTTCTTTGAAATTTCATTTCTTCTATGCTCTTTTTTTTTTCCCCTTTAACTCCTATTATTCAGATATTGGACCTTCTGGACTGTTCTTGTGATTTCTTGCACTCTCTCTCTTTTTATTTTTTCTTTCCTTTTGCTCAGTTGATTTCCTAAGTTTTCTCTGTGTTGCTTTTTAGTTTTGATCTCTGTCTTCTCTAGAGCCTAACTGAAATAACTAGTGATCCTAGGTAATCTATACTTCTTTAACAGTTAAATACCAAAGAGTTGAACTGAAAACCTTCTGAATGAGTCATACCTGTCATCTGAAAGCCATCACTATAAGGCAGACTTTTTTAGGGTCTCTCAGGTAGGTCTTTATTCTTAAGCTAGTTGTGTGGCTGAAAGGGAATTTTCCAGTCTTTTGTTTGGAGGATGTCAGCCTGACTTCTTGTATCCTGGGAGCCTCTAGATAAAGGAGCTGGTTATTTCACTGTTGAGCATTAAGACTTCCACTTCCATATCCTGTATTCACTGTGGAACCTCCCTTCTGCCCTGTGCTGAGTCTGATGCGCCCAAGACTCAAGTCCTTCTGTTTCTTCCTCTCTAGAGATTAAATATCCTGGCATCTTCTGGGTTAGGAAGAAGTAGCTTCCTCTCTATGCAGGAATCTGAGGCTTTAGATCAGGGGTTGGCAAACTATCACTGAAAGGGCCAAAAAGTAAGGATAGGTCCTTTTGGACACTCTAAACCAGTCATCTTCATTTCGGTCCCACCCTGTATCCCTTCTTTTTGAGTTTCTTGATAAAATTGGGTGATTTCTTATGGGTACCTCCCCCCAACCCAGTTCCCTATTCCACCATGAAAGCTTAGGTTTCTGTAGGTCTACTAGGTGAGCCAACTAATGTCCATCTTCTTTTCATTTTCTAAAAGGTCAGTTGTTGTTGTTTTTTTCTCATTTGCCTTTCTCTCTGTCCTCATTTGGTCATGCCTTTGTAAGGAGTGGAGATAAATATATGTGTTTAATTTACTAAGTTTAACCAGAAGCTTCCCCAAATCCAATTTGGTTGGTTTTTATTTTTACTACTTTCTTTGATAGTGCTTGGGTTAATTTTGCATTTGTTCTCCATGTGCTTACTTGCTATGCCAGATGTTCAAAGAAGATGTCCTTGGGGAGGAAAAATGAGGAGTTTTAAAGTGTAGTGTTCTTGAGATGCTCACAATGGTTCAGTGTGTGAGATCCTAAAGAGGCCTGGTTGTTTCTAACCACCAAGCTCTTATAATAGAAATACAGTTTCACCTTATTTGTGTAAACCATAAGGATCATTTTTAAATGTTTGTAATAAAGTTTGTGACTTATTGTTTAAAATTCAATTTAAGGTAGTAAATCAAAGCTTTTGGTGGCATGTCCCTGACAGCAGGGAGAGCCTGGTAGGTGATCCCTAAGAGCTGATCAAAGAGACTTGCTGAGCATTTTTTCCTGTATTTGTGTTTTGGTCCTTTAATCTGGTAGTGTTTCCAGTTCCATTCTGAATACTGTAATGCACACTTCACCCCTACTCAAGTCTTCTTGGCAGCATCTGGGATTGTCTTTGCCAAATGGCCCCTGTTCGGGCATAAGCCTGCATTTGCCATCAAGCCTATACAAGGCAAAAACAATGGTGGTTGTCAGAAAATGGGCATCTTTCAAGATCTTATTCATACCACATTTTTGTTCTTATAATCAAATAAAAATTGAAAATAAAAAACGTAAAATTCATGAAAAAATGACCATTTGCCATTCTTGTCTAGGTTCACCTTTCCTGGCCAGTGAAGATGGCGTGCTTGGAGGAGTGATTGTTCTTCGAACTTGCAGGTGTTCTGCAGAATCTGACTCCTCCCAAGATAAGCAGACACTTCTAGGTGAGCTGGACATATACCTTATGTGTGTGTCTTTCTCTTTCATTTCTTCAAGATATGGAAAGAATTATGTCCTTAAGTTAATAATGTTAAGGTATGGGAAGGCCAGAATGCTCTACTGGTATCTACACATGTCTATTCTTCTGATCTTTTTGCATAGGTAAACATGTAAAAGATGAATATTCATTTTTAAATGTATGCTTAAAGCATATTTTTCAAATGGGCTTAGAACCTAGGACCTTTACTAAAGTCGAATATTAAGAACATTGAGACTGTGTATTTATTTCCTGCTTGTTCCACACAGCACTGGTAACCCATAACAGCATACACAGTAACAGACATAGAAAGAAGCTTCTTACTGTGTCCCCTCCCAAAACGGAATCAGAACCATGTGAAGAGCTACTGGCCTAGGAATCTTTTTTGGCTCCATCGCTTATTAGCTATGATGCCTTTGTGCATTGGGTCTTACTGTTCTGTGCCACTTCCTCTTCTGTAAAATAAGGACATCTGCCCTACCCTCTCATAAAGCTGTGGTGAAGAAGGGTCAAGTGATGTTTTGCAGATTTGCAGATGTCCATCCAGATGTGCAGTTTTGTGTCTAGCCAAGTGTACCACTGGGGTTAAAAACCAGCCAGTCTTCCATTTTCCAAGACACAAACCTGTGGACTAATTCTGCCCATAGAAGGCCCTTTTTCTAATCCATTCATCTGTTATTTTTAATTGACTTTTAAATTAATTATATATTTTTTCAGGAAAGTACACGACTTATAACTGCAACTGCTTGATAAATTATTATAAACTGAACCCACCCATGTAAGCAGCACCCATATTAAAAGCAGAACTTCATCATTAACCCCAGGCCCCCAGATAACTCACCCCCATTCTTTATCTCTCCGAAGTGAACCACTATGCTGACTTCTGACACCATGATTAGTTTCTCTGGGGTTTGTATTTTATATAAATGGAACTACATGTATCTGATGTGCATGTTGTATGTGGCAGTAGTTTGTTCATTTTTATTGCTGTGTGGCATTCCATTATACTGATACACCACTGTGTATTTATCCATTCTTCCGTTAAGTATTTTTTTTAATATAAGTATTGTAGCTCATCAATAGGAACTGTTGAACTGTAGTTCAACCCTTTCTATAAATTTTCTTACAGAAGATGTGAGAGGTGCCTGATCTATATTGTATGATTATTGTGAATTACTGTAGTACAAGTGAGTCTGTAAATTAGAAAACCAAGAATTTCTTATGAGTGTAGAAAAGTAGTTTTTCTATAGAAGCTGAAAGAGCTTTCATAAAAATTTCGCCCAATTTCCTCAAAGGGGAAGAAAAAAGCACTTTGGATTCTGACTACTAACCTCATCTCCCCGCCCCCCCCCCTTTTCTCTTTCCATCCACTATACTTGGTACCCAGGTTGCTCCCAAGAAATATAGTTTAAATGACTGTCTTTGGTTAAACCAAGACAAATTAGCCATTTGCTTCTTTGGTATCTTAATTATTGTTGAATCCTTTGAAGAAATATTCCATGCTTGCATAGAAGGGAGTTTGTAGGAGGATGTACCTGGGCCTTCCATAAAAACAGAATAATCCTTAGTACTAGTTATTAAAACTGCTTTATAGACTATTCCTAGGATGGATTATCAGTTCTCTACTGAGCCTGGACTCTTGCCCATTAGAGTTAATCCTGAAAATTGTAAGTTTTTTTTGTTTTTGATTTTTGGTGGTGTAGTATAGAAATGCATATTTAAGGATAAATCATAGAATTTGAAATCATGTCAAATACTTTCAATCACCAAGGTAGTAATTTGTAAACTGATTTTTACTCTCTGTTTTAAGAAGAAGAATGAAATGTAAAGTGTGAATTTCTAAAATAAGTGAAATCTTGCCATTTGTTAAAACTAACTAGAGGGTTTAATGTTTGTGAAGTTTATCTACTAAAACCTTGTGAACATAGGCTAGTATCAACTTATAGATGACACCAACTACATGGATTGGATTTTTACATTTGTTCAAAAGAGTAATCTATGTACAAAAGGATAGGAGAGGAGATGTGAAAGTCACCATGGTCACCCCAGACCCAGAGCCACCAGTCTCTGGTTCTGGTTATTCTTGTTGAAAACATGTTCATTCTATAGAATAATTTCATGCTTCTGTTTCTTGATTGGTCAATAGTTTGTGACTCCTTTTGGGGGAAAAAAAAATTGAAAATGTAGTTCAAACCAGTTTCAACCCCCCCCTTCCTCTAGACTTTTGTTAGACTTCTCCTCTAACTTGAAATCATAAATTTAATTTTATCGCAACTGTAAAATACTATTTCTTTCTTTCTTTCTTTTTTATAAATAAATAAATAAATAAATTTTATTTATTTATTTGACAGGCAGAGAGGCAGGGGGGGAGAGAGAGAGAGAGATAGATAGATATGGGAAGCAGGCTCCCTGCTGAGCAGAGAGCCCGATTCAGGGCTCAATCCCAGGACCCTGAGATCATGACCCGAGCCTAAGGCAGATGCCTAACCCACTGAGCCACCCAAGCGCCCCATGTAACATACTATTTCCCAATTTATTTCTTGATTCCTCAACTTCAGACAGTCTCTATCAACCATACCTCACCTCTTTGACTATGTAAGTTCAGGAAAGTTCATGTGTTCTTCTTTTTTCTTTCTTCCTTACTCCCAAACCTCACCTCAGTCTCTAGCAATATTGTCATGGTTATTAACATCCACATTCTGTACTATACCTAACTCGTTTTCTACATCTTGATTAGAGGTTCTGAATAGTGCCAATTAGTAACGAGCATTGGCAGTACCAAAACTATATATTATTCACTGCAGATCCCAGTAGAAGATTGGACTCATAAGAAAATAAGAGTCTGTCATAAACCTCTGCCTGTAAAAGAATATTTCAAACATCAAGGTCAAATGGATTCTCCCATGCTATACCCTGTCAGTTGCTCTGAAGCAAGCCACAACCTAATTAGCTTCATGTTTGAACCATGACTTCTCATTTATTGCCTTATAAAACCCTCATGAAAGTTTAACTTTACAAACTCATTGGCTCTGTAATGCTTAGTAATATCTAGAAACCAAGAGAGCTCAGAAGTCATTCTTTTCTACAGTCCAAATAAGATAATTCCCAAAATCAAAACAACAACAACAACAATTGGATTACTGTATATTGGTCTATCATTTTTTATCTGAAGAATAGTATAATTAAAATATTCTCTACCTTGAGCTTTTTCTGTGTCCACTCTCTTTTCTGAAAATTGTAAGTAGTGTTTCTGTAACACTGTAAGAGCAGTTTCAATCAAACCCCACTGTCACTTGGTGGAGTTTCCAGAAATCCATTACTGAACCTCTCCTCTTGACAAATATATCAATTAAAAGAGCCCCAGTAGGCCACTTCAAGGGTGGGATGACTCAAATACAGGGCACTTTCAAGGTTTATCCTCTGTTCACTGATTCATGAATAGAATTGGTAAATCTCACATATGAAGGAATAGTCAAAATCCTCTTGTTTGACCTTGTTACATGTGCTTTGTTCATAAATTGTTTGCAAGAGGTGGAGCTTATTCCTCTCCCTTGAGACAATCTTCCAAGGCATAAGAATATGGCAGTGTGATAGTGTGTGACTTCTGAGGCTAGATCAGAAAAAGCACTGTGGCATCCTCCTTATTTTCCCACTCTCGGAAAGACCAGCTGCCTGATGGGAGGGTTTGGATGGCTGGGTGATGGACACTGGGGAGAGTATGTGCTATGGTGAGTGCTGTGAATTGTGTAAGACTGATGATTCCCAGACCTGTACCCCTGAAATGAATAATACATTATATGTTAATATAAAGCCCGGCAGGGACAAAATAAACAGAAAAATAGTAATAAAAGAAAGACCAACTGCCATGTTTTATGGACAGTAAGGCAGCACTGTGGAGAGGTCCACATGGCAAAAAACTATGACCTCTTTCCAATAGCCAGCAAGGCCCTGCGACTTCTTGCTAATATAGCCTCAGCTCTGAATGAATTTGCAGATGACTGCAGCAGCCTTGCACAGATTTCTTGACTGAATCTCATGAGGGAGAGTAGAGTGTAAGTCTCTGAGCAAGAATTACCCAACAAAGCCACTCCTGAATTCTTCACCCACAGAAACTGAGATAGTAAATGTTTTCTGTTTTAAATCATTCGATTTTGGGGTAATTTATGCCAAAATAGAACCTTTTAAATCCTCTCACTGCCAGATAGGCTTCTAGTTAGTCTAAAGAGCTACAGTAACAAATCAAGGTGCTCTGTTGCATTGTTAGGCAGCTGAGACTATCAGATTGCATGAGTAGATTCTGGTTTTCTTCTTTGGGGTCCTCAGAGACAAATGGGATCAGTGCCCTATTTTGCAGTCCCTAGTCACTCTTTTCTAGACTGTCTCATTAACATCCCTGACTGTATTCCTCTCTCACCTTCATACAGTCACAAGACTTCTCTCTCCCTGGCCCAGAGAACCTAATTATGTGCTCAGAAATGGGCAGTTAGGAGAGAAGCATGCCACCCCAAAGTAGAAAGGGCAAAAATGAGAACCTGACCTAATTGTGGCTTAGAGAGACCAAACCCAGGTTCAGAGAGATTGTGGTTAAAAGAAGGGCCACATAGGTATATGTAATTAGTTTACTTTATGTCTAAGCTAAATGTTGAATAATTTTCTCTATGTATTAAAGACAAAACCTGTATCTCTTACTATCACTCTCTGCTTTCAATTTTTCTGTGAGCACACATCTACACTCCTGCCTCTGTTGGTCATTTCCCTAGAAGACAGATGGGAACTACTTAACTTGATGGGAAAGTCCTCCCATGATCTAACCCCAAAATATGCTTTCATTGTCATTTCCAATTTAGTCCTTTCCCTCCACCCAGCCTCAAAGCACCCAGTTCTGGCCATTTCAAATTGCTTGGTCTTCTTCCAGAGAGTCCTGTTTTTTCCTCCGTAACTTTCACATGCTTTTACCTGTGCTTGGAATGCCTTGGGCCAGTTACATTCCTTCTTTAAAGACCGAGGACAGATATGAATCTTCTTGGAATCCTTTGGAAACCCTTTCCCCAGGTGATTTCTTCTTCCTTGTGCTTTTTATTGCAACATGCAATTGGCATCTCTTATCACATTCAATATGACACATCCTAGACGTGTGTTAAAGTGTCTATCCCTCTCCCTAGGCCAGCACCTCTTAAGCTTTTTTCTGAACCCAGTTATTTGACAGGAATAGATCACAGATCTCTGAGCTCCAGTGACTCACATGAAGGATCCAGGTGTTTAAAATATCTTTCCAAGTACTAGAAGATTCCACTGCCCCTGAGAATCACACTACCAGATTGTGAACCATTTGAGGGCCAGGACTGTGTCATATCCAACCTTGTACCCACCTCCATAGTAGGCTCCACTAATTATTTAAATTAACAAATTACATGTCAAATGGAATTTCCTCATTGATTGAAATTTTAAATTGACACTCTTCTAGAAAAATGAAATGTCACATAAAGTATCTTTAAATGCTCTTAAAACAAAACAAAACCCGAACAAAACAGTATGGCTTGGAAATATTGGATAATGATGAGTATCTGGGAACAAGAAGATTTGAACACAGTCAAAATGGATCACAGAAGATAGCCTCTGCAAATAGTCTTATAAAAAGGACAGTTTGGATGTGAATGTATTTGCAACACCCATCCGTCGACCTCCCACTCTCCAGATCATGAGATGCTGGCAAAGCCTAGCCTACAAATCACTGCTTTAACGCAAAGCAAATGCTTCTCCCTGAAATGAAACAGCTGAAAAGAATTAATTTTCTCTCTGCTTTTAGAGGGAAAAAAAAAAATATATATATATATATATATATATATATATATATATATATATATATATATATATATATATATTTTACCTGCTGAAGTACAATTACGTGTGCTTTCCAGGCCTGAATGGAAGAGCTTTATTGAGGTTGCTGTATATAGTATGGCAAATAATTGTGTAAACAAAGTCACATCAAGCCTCCCAGTAGAAAAAAGTGAGTCTTTTTCTGTTTTAAACTTGTGATTTGACACAAGTAATTAGGATGTATGCAAATATATGGCATAAACAGCCAATCTCACAATATGGGTGCATTTTTGTCCTTATAGCTTGCCCTCACTGTGCTGGTGAGAGCCTGATAGACCTTGTGAAATTCAGGCGTCCCTGACTCAGAATGGTTGCTAGGAAGCAGTGAGTATGGGGATCAATGAGAAACAGGGTCCAGATGTTTAAGGAAAATCTTAAGCAATTCAGGATAGGAGGCATAGGGGCTCTTAGAGGTAAAAAAGACTGTTTTTGGCCAGTGGCTTCTGTGCTACTGTTGGGAGTCCTTCATCCTAAATAGATGTGAGGCACACAGTTCAGCCTGAGCGTGATTATCTGATGAACACATACGGTGATTGTTAGTCCCCCATTAAGTTCCCCTCACCTTACACAGAGAATAACTCCAGGTTTCTTACTATCCAGAGATATGTTCATTTTGCTGATAATTAAGTGTTGTATGTGATTTTGCTTCCAATTGTCCAGCTACCCCTTCTTTCCCTGTTTTTCCTCTTAACTATGAAATGTTCCATGTATTTTTAAAAGAATGTAATAAATTTTTAAGTTATAAAGGATGATAATAAAATGAACACCTGTGGACCTGCCACCCAGCTTAAGAAGTTGCCCATTACTCATCTCTTTGAGCCCTCATGTGGGCCTGACTTTATATAAATGGTATGATAAATGGTATGTGATATGATTTCTTCTGTGAGAATTTTTGCCGTATCTTACATAATTACTTGGAAGAATAAGGAATCCTTCTATCATTTTAGACTTAGCTCTAGCAAATTAAACTGCTCTTGACTTGCCAAGTAGAACTTAAATGTGGCATTCCTGCAAAGTTCTTTATCAAGTACTTTTTTTTGTTACTGTTACAAAACATGCTATGGTTTAAAAATAAAAAATGTTAGATTGAGTTGATGCTTCCTGGGACATTAAAAAGATAAAAGGTCATTTTACTGTAAGTTAAAATTCCAAACCGCCTTCTGGTTTTACTGGCATTAAAATTTTGGCAAGCACCCATAAACACATGCACTTCAAAGGAGCTTCATTCCAGGGACCCCAGCAGTATCACTGATTTCCATTTCATGGCACATGCCACCATGAGCACTTATGACTAGGCATTCTGTTGGGCTCACATGATCATAAAAATAATTCCCAGAGAGAAAGCAAATTAGCTATTGGGTTGGTAGTGGGAAAAGAGATACCAATGGGTGCTTATCTAATGTTAATAACTTGTCTTAGAAATTTAACTAAAACTTTGTTCTCTAAGGGGGTCCAGTGCCATGGTTGGAAGCTTTTTTTTTTTTTTTTTTTAAATTTTTATTTAAGTTCCATTTAGTTAGCATACACTGTTGTATTGGTTTCAGGTGTACAATGCAGTGATTCAACACTTCCATACAACACTGGAGGAAATGGGTAGAAGCTTATCTCTTCAGTGCCTCAGCAATGCTTTGCAATTGTTACATCTTCACTGTAGTCTTGAGATAGAGGCTGATGTTTTGATTCTTTTTTTTTTTTTTTAAGATTTTTTATTTATTTGACAGGCAGAGATCACAAGTAGGCAGAGAGGCAGGCAGGGAGAGAGGGGGAAGCAGCCTTCCCACTGAGCAGATAGCCCTATGTGGGGCTCAATCCCAGGACTCTGGGATCATGACCTGCAGCCGAAGGCCGAGGCTTTAAACCACCGAGCCACCCAGGCGCCCCTGATGTTTTGATCCTTATTTTAAGGATAAGATGGAGGGAAGCAAATTAAGTAGTTATTCTTAAATGCAAAGTAAATAGGCAGACATGATATTTAAACTTTTCAACAATAGAGCTGCATTAATCTATTGAGGTAGTGCTCTGAGATTTATATATTCCAGAATTAGTTGTTACTTTTAAGAACAAAGAGATGTTGATTACAAATAGCTATAATCTGCTTTGTTTGCTTTATAAAAGAACTTTTTTCCTTATTTTTTATTTTTATTTTTAAAAAAGTATCTATTTATTCATTTGACAGAGAGAGAACCTGACAGCAAGAAAGGGAACACAAGCAGGGGGAGTAGGAGAGGGAGAAGCAGGCTTCCCGCTGAGCAGGGAGCCTGACTCAGGGCTCAATCCCAGGACCCTGGATCATGATCTGAGCTGAAGGCAGATGCCTAATGAATGAGCCACCCAGATACCCCTACTTTTTTTCCTTTGAATATCACTAATATACTTTTTAAAAATTAGAAATGGATGTTTATCTGTAATTTTTTCTCCATCATGAGAAGCATAGTTCTAGCTATAATCTAACTATGTAGTATTTTTTTGCCACAAAATTTTCCATTTGATATAAAGAATACAGAGATTTATGAATAGATTTATGAATAGAAGTCTAGTGATTATGTAATTCTTATTACTGTGGTTCTCCTAAAACTCTCAGAAAAACATTTTGACAAATTTTATAGTCAATTTTCATCTGCTCAAAGGGTAATAGGGATGACTCTAATATGAAATAAATCCTAAAACAATATTTGTTGAATGAATGAAATCATGTTTCAGTAAAACTTGTTTCACTGAATGCTTTTCTGTTCAGCAGAGAACTTCCATGTTCCAGCCAGTGGCCTCTCTTTCCAGCAGTTTTTAATACAGTAAAATGATAAAAGGGGTACCTGGGTGGCTCAGTCAGTTAGATGTCTGGACTCTTGATTTCGGCTCAGGGTTTTGGGATCGAGCCTTGAGTCAGGCTCCACCAGTGGGTAGTCTGCTTGAGATTCTTTCTCCCCTTCTCCCTGTGCCCCTCCCACTACTCATGCACTTTCTCTCTCAAGTCAATAACTCTAAAAATAAATAAATAAAATGATTAAAAAGGGAAGGGAATCAAATTGTCCTTTGAGGTTTATATTACTATTTGACTGACATTCCTCCTTCCTTTTCAGTCAACATCCTTCTTTAGTCTTGAACAAATCACAGTGAGCCTTGGAAAGAAAAAACAGTTCTTTTCTTGGCTTAGTATAACCAGGGCTCTCTAGAACTTCAGTCCCATCCCTCCTACAGTTCAGTGGTGAAAGCTTTTCAGAGAGGTAAGCCAACTCAAAGCTACTTAATGGCCACAGTGGAACACACAAGATATGAATCTTAATGATTCTGTGTCAGGACAGTAAAGCATCCGTGTATGAACCACATTCTAGGTTATAAAGAACTTAACAACCAGGGGGAAAAATCTACAGAGGTAAGAGGAGGCCCTTCTATTTATAGTTCCTCATTCTTCCCATTTTAAAAATGAGCCTATCTTTATTTAATAATACATAACTTAAAGCACTGTGCAAAATGTCTGAGGATAGGCCATTCCACCTAGAAGCAGCAGCAGCTGACTTGGCAACTATCTAGCCCAAGACGGTTCTGATTTTAAAGTTCTGTTTTCTGTGCAAGAAAGTCTGGGATGTGAAGCCAGGCAGAGGGGTTTTAAATGGGCGTGGGAGCCAGTGCAGCTGGGGGTTGTTAACAACAATTGGAGAACAACAATTTTTTTTTAAAGGGGTGGCTGAGAACTTCTCTCTGGCTAGAAAAGAGAATCCGATTGGTAGAGAAAACTTGCTTGCAACCCTAGTAGATCAATTTTGTTTGCTTAAACAGATGACCTATGAATCATTTTGAAAGAGAAAGAGGTCCTGGCAGGGAGCATCTTGCAAGGGGGTGGTGGTGTAGCTTTACTATTAACTACTGAAGGCTGGGATTTAAGTGTCACTAGGAGGCAAAGCCTTGCATAGGGACTAAAAGCTGTCTCATATAGTGAAAGGATGTTAAGACTAAAGTAGAACTACTATGAGCATTATACTTGTGGGTGAATTTATTTATTCCAGTGCATTAAATACAGATTTCCAGAAAAGATAACCTCTAAGATTATGTGCAAATCCATTTCAGATGTGCCTGTAATACCATTAATCTGTCATCTTTTTTTTTTTAAGATTTTATTTGTTTATTTATTTGAGAGAGAGAGAGAGCAGGGGAAGGAGCAGGAGAGGGACAAGCAGACTATGTGTTGAGTGAAGAGCCTGATGCAGGGCTTGATCTTACAACCCTGAGATCATGACCTGGGCCAAAATCAAGAGTCCATTGCTCAACTGACTGAGCCATCCAGGAGCCCCTAAACATGTCATTTTTGAGTAGCACATGAACAGCACATCCCACTTAACCCTTTCTCTGGCATGGGAACAGGGTTGGGTACTATTGGCCTTTTTTCACATCATACTTATGTAATATGATGTGTTGTCAAGTCACTTGGTAGAGAAGAGCTTGCCAAATCCCTGTGACCATCTTTCACATGTTAAACCCATTCAGGAATCTATTTTAGCATGGCTTTGGGGGCTCTTAAAGTTTTCTGATGGAGATCTTTTCATGGTCTGGCCATTTTCGGTAGCCTCACAATGCCTGGGCTTTGGCTTTCTTTATTTATTTGAGAGTGGGGAGGGGAAAAGGGAGAGAGAATCTTGAGCAGACTCTCTGCTGAGCACAGAGCCCAACTCTTGGCTCAATCCCAGGATCCAGGGATCATAACCTGAGTGGAAACCAAGAGTTATTGGGCACTCAACTGACTGAGCAACCCAGGTGCCCCTTGGACTTTGACTTTCTAAAAATCAGTAGGCTTTTCAAATTAGTAGTTGAGATGTATACAGTGGCCAGCCACTGGCAAAGAAACCTGGCACTTTCCCACACTCAGATATGTCATTCTGGGCCATACATTTATCCTAAATATTGCTTTAGTTCATGATCCACTACATGGAATAATTATACATGGAAAAAATCCCAGTACTATGATATAATATCTGCCCGGTTTGCAGTATTATTATTAGAATCATTTCTTAATACTCTTACCATAAATTTCCATCTTAGATGTATGAAACAAATTATAGACTTTTAGATATTACTCATCATAAGAAATGCTACTCCTATTATTTTTCGCCTCTATGTAACTATATTTGAGCTAACTTTGTACTTAATTGTAAATTAGGACTTAATTAAACAGTTACAAAAGTTTGTGATACAAACTGCCCTTGAGACAATAAATTTTTTTTAAGATTTTATTTATTTGACAGAGAGAGATCACAAGTAGGCAGAGAGGCAGGCAGTGAGAGAGAGAGAAAGAGAGATTGAGAGAGGAGGAAGCAGGCTCCCTGCCTAGCAGAGAGCCCGATGCGGGACTCCATCCCAGGACCCTGAGATCACGACCTGAGCCGAAGGCAGAGGCTTAACCCACTGAGCCACCCAGGCGCCCCCAATAAATGTTTTCTGCTCATTTAAAAAAATTTATAGTGATTTTGGTATTGTAAAATTTCTAGCAGGAATAAATTTTTTTTTGTTTTAATTGCTCTTTAAACATAATAGGTTTTTCCCTAAATGTATGTGTCCAGTGTAAATTTATGAAGGGACTTATTCACGGTTCTTTGTAAGATTTGGCCATATTTTAGGTAGTCACGAGACATGAAACAGTTTGAAAGCACTAGATCATTTCACATCATAATAAAGCATTCTCATGAAGGATAATTAAAAATATATGGTAACTTCTCATTACATCAAACTTCAGAAGTTCAGAATGTCATAATCTAAATAAGGAAGAAATTCTTAACAGATAACATAGATTGGAATTCCTGGGGCATTTTTTTTTTAAAAAAGGAAATAAACCAAAATAGGACAAAATTCAGAGGTTTTGGGAAAGGACATATGGTGAAAAATAGATTGCGCTCCATTAAGCTCCCTTAACCAAACACTTCTCATATTTATAGTAGCAGCTATTGTTGCCACTTCCTAAAGTGTTCTTCCAGAGAGATCCCATGTATTTACAAACATATTCTTCCATGGTCCCCTTTTATTTTCTTCCACAGAAATGGCAGCGCCATCTCTATATCATTGTCTACCTTGCCTTTTATTTTAGATAAACTATGTATCTTGTAAGTAAGTGTTTTTTCAAACTGAAGCCTGTTATATTAATGAGGTCTGGAGTCAATTTAGTGAGTCATAGACAGAATCTTTTAAATCAGTGGATATACTATAAGGAACCCAGTAGTATAAACCAATGCATGGTAAGTAAAAGGGTAGGTATTATTTTGTGAAATTTCATTTATAAAGAAATACATGTACTAAGTGACAACCTGTGGGATTTTTAAATTTTGTTTTTGTTATATTGTGATTCATGGACAAAAAGTCAGAAAAATACTCAATGTAGATGGTTCCATATCTTCCATGTAGAGCTTTTTCCTTTTTTTTTTTTTAAAGATATTATTCATTTGTTTATTTGACAGAGAGAGAGAGAGATCACGAGTAGGCAGAGAGGGAGAGAAGAAGGCTCCCTGCTGAGCAGAGAGCCCAATGCGGGGCTCGATCCCAGGACCCCGAGATCATGACCTGAGCCGAAGGCAGAGGCTCTAACCCACTGAGCCACCCAGGTGCCCCAGCTTCTTCCTTTGTTTTTAATTGTTCCATGGTATTCCACTATGTAGAGTACCGTAGTTATTTTTATATACTCCCACCAATAGGCAACTGAGCTATTTCCAGTTTCTTCCTAATTAAAACTACTTCAGTGAGTATCTTTGTAAATATGTTATTTCATAAATATAAAAGCATATCTATAGAATAATTACCTAGAAGAAGAATTACTAGGTGAAAGAGTACATCATTTTAATAACTACAATCAGTCCTCAACATTTGCAGATTTCATATTTGCTGATTTTCCTACTTGCTGAAACTTATTTGTAATTTCATAATCAGTACTCCTGATACTTATACAGTCATTTGTTGGCACCTGCAGAGTGGTGAAGAATTTGTCACCCGACATGCACATTTCCAGCTGAGGTGAATAAGGCGATGCTCTGCCTTCATGTCTCAACTCTCATAACTGTGAGGAAGCTCTTTGTAACCTATTTAATGCCATGTTTTTCACATTTTTGTACCTTTGCTGATGGCTTCATTGTTTAAAATGGCCCTGAAGCAGCTCAGCAATACCATCAAGTATAATAACATTCATGTTATTGGAATCCCAGAAGAAGGGAAATAAGAGGGGACAGAAAATTTACTTCAAGAAATAATAGCTGAAAAGTTCCTGAATCTAGGGAAGGAAACAGAAATCCAGGTCCAGGACATACAGAGATTCCCCCCCGCCCCCCTGCAACAAGATCAACCCAAGGAGGTCCACACCAAGACATATCATAATTAAGATGGCAAAAAGTAATGATAAAGTGAGAGTTTTAGAAGCAGCAAGAGAGAATAAAGCAGTTACAAACAAGGGACACCTCCATTGAGGCTATCAGCTGATTTTCCAACAGAAACTTTTTACAGGCCAGAAAGGAGTAGCGATATATTCAAAGTGCTGAAAGGAAAGTCTACAGCTAAGAATACTTTCCAGCAAGGCTGGCATTCAGAATATCAGGAGAGATAAGGAGTTTCCCAGACAAACAAAAGTTAAAGGAGTTCATGACAACTCAACCAGCCCTACAAGAAATGTTAAAGGGGATTCTTTGAGTTGAAAGTAAAGACCATAAACAAGAGTAAGAAAAGTAGGAAGCACAAAAGTGGTAAAAGTAAGTATATCTATAAAAATCAGTCAGGGGAATCACAAAACAAAAGGATGTAAGTATGACACCATATACCTAAAATGTGGGGGAGAGGAGTAAAAAATGAGTTCAAACTTAAGTGACCATTAACTTAATATAGACTCCAATATGCAGAAAATGTTATATACAAACCAAAAGGTAACCAAAAATCGAAAACCAGTAATAGATTTGCAAAAACTAAAGAGAAAGGAATCCAAGTATATCACTAAAGAAAACCAACTAACTGCAAGAGAAGAGAGCAAGAGAACAGAGAAAAGCTACAAAAACAACCGTAAAAAAACAAGTAGCAAAATGGCAACAAATGCATACCTAACAATAATTAATTTGAATGTAAATGGACTAAACACACCAATCAAAAGACATAGGGTGATGGAATGGATTTAAAAAAAAAAAAAAAAAAGGCCCATCTATATGCTGCCTACAAGAGACCTGCCTACATTTCAGACCTAAAGGCACATATGGATTGAAAGTGAAGGGATGGAGAAACCTTTACCACATGCAAATGGATGTGAAAAGAAAGCCAGGGTAGCAATAGTTCTATAGGACAGAATAGAGTTTTTGTTTTTTGTTTTTTTTTTTAGAGAGAGAGAAGAGACCACACTGACAATGGAGAGGGGCAGAAGGAGAGCAAGAGAGAATCCCAAGCTGACTCCACACCCAGCGTGGAGCCCAATGTGGGGCTTAATCCCGTGACTCCAAGATCATGACCTGAGCTGAAATCAAGAGTTGGACATTTAACCGACTGAGCCACCCAGGCACCCCTGGGCCAAAATAGACTTTAAAACAAGAGACAGATGCTATATAATCATTAAAGGCACAATCCAAGAAGAAGATACAATTGTAAATATGTAACCTCGTCGGAGCACCCAAATACTTTAAGCAGTTAAGAACAAACGTAAAGGAACTAATCATTGGACATTAATCCAAACATCTGTCCAATTACATCAGTGGACATCTATCCAAACAGAACACCATCCAAACAGAAAATCAACAAGGAAACAGTGGCTTTGAATGACACACTGGACTGGACAGATTTAACAGATAAATTCAGAACATTCCATCCTAAAACAGCAGAATACACATTTGTTTTCAAGTGCTCATGGAACATTCTCCAGAATAGATCACATGTTAGCCCACAAAACAAATCTCAACATGTTCAAAGAGATTGAAGTCATTCCATGCATTTCTTCTCACCACAATGCTATGAAACTAGAAATCAACCACAAGAAAAAAATCTGGAAAGGGAACAAACGTGGAGGTTAAATAACATGGTACTAAACAATGAATGGGTCAACCAAGAAATCACAGAGGAAATGAAAAAAAATGGAAAAAAATTAAAATGAAATCACAACAGTGTGAAATATTTGGGATGCAACAAAAGCTGTTTTAAGAGGAAAGGTTAATAACAATACAGGCCTACCTCAAGAAGAAGGAAGAATCTCACATAAACAGCCTAACCTTATGCCTAAAGAAGCTGGAAAAAGAAGAATAAATGAAATCCCAAACCCATAGAATGAAATAAATAATAAATACTAGAGCAGAAATAAATGAAATATAAACTAAAAACAACAATGATGACATTAGAACAGATCGGTGAAAGCAGGAGCTGGTTCTTTGAAAAGATCAACAAAATTGATAATCATTAGCCAGACTTATCAAAAGGAGAGAGAGGATGCCTTGGTGGCTCAGTTAGTTGAACATCCAACTCTTGATCTGAACTCAGGTCTTGACCTCAGGGTCCTGAGTTCAGGCCCCACATTGGACTCCATGCTGGGTGTGGAGCCTACTTTTAAAAACTAAAACAAAAATGAAAAGACAAAAAAAAAAAAAAAAAAGAGAGAGAGAGAGAGAGAGAAAGAGAGAAATGAAAGAGAAGTAATGAATAACACCATAGAAATACAAAGGATTCTAAGAGAATATTTTGAAAACTTATATGTGAACAAACTGGACAACCTGAAAGAAATGGATAAATTCCTGGAAACATAAAAACTACCAGGAAGAAATAGAAACCAAACTTTCAGGAAGAAATAGAAATTTGGAACAGATCAATTATCAGCAATGAAATTGAATCAGTAATAAAAAAAAAAAAAACCTTCCAACAAACTAAAGTCCGGGACCAGATGGCTTCACAGGTGAATTCTACTGAACATTTAAAGAAGCATTAATACCTTTTCTTCTCAAACTATTCCAAAAAATGGAAAAGGAAGGAAAACTTCCAAATTCATTCTGTGAAGCCTACATTAGCCAATACTAAAACCAGACAAAAACACAACAAGAAAAGAGAACTACAGACCAATATCTCTGATGAACATAGATGCAAAAATCCTCAACAAAATACTAGCAAGCTGAATTCAACAATACATTAAAAAAGTCATTCACCGTGATCACATGGAATTTATTCCCAGGATATAGATGTGATTCAGTATTCACATCAGTATGATTCATCATATCAACAAGAAAAGATAAAAGCCATATGATCATTTCAGTAGATGCAGACAAAGCATTTGACAAAGTACAACATTCATTCATGATAATAAAAAAAAAACCCTCAATAACATAGGTTTAGAGGGAACATATCTCACCACAATAAAGGCCATAAATGAAAAACCCACAGCTAACAGAATAATCAGTGATGAAAAACTGAAAGCTTTCTCCTAAGATAAGGATATCCACTCTTACCCATTTATTTAACATAATATTGGAAGTTCTAGCCACATCAGTCAGACAAGAGGATGGAATAAAAAGCATCCAAAATGGTAAGGAAGAAGTAAAACTTTCACATTTGCAGATGACATGATACTATACACAGGAAAACAAAACAAAACAAAACAAAAACCTCCAAAAAACTACTAGAAGTGATAAGTGAATTCAGTAAGGTCACAGGATATAAAATCATTGTATAGGAATCTGTTGCATTTCTATACATAATAATGAAGAAATAGAAGGAGAAATTATGAAAACAATCCCATTTACAGTTGTACCAAAAATAATAAAGTATCCAGGAATAAATTAATTACAGAGGTAAAAAAAACCTGTACTCTGAAAACTATAAAACACTGATGAAAGAAACCAAAGACACAGATGGAAAGATATTTCATGCTTACGGACTGGAAGAATAAATATTGTTAAAATATCCACACTACCCAAATCAACCTACGGATTTAATGCAGTCCTTATCAAAATATCCACAGCATTTTTCACAAGACCAGAACAAGCAATTCTAAGATTTGTATGGAATCACAAAAGACCCCAAATGGCCAAACCAATCTTGAAAAAGAAAAATTAAGCTGGAGGTGTCACAATTCCAAATCTGAAGTTATACTACAAAGCTGTAGTGATCAAGATAGTATGGGACTGGCACAAAAATAGACATATAATCAGGGAAATAAAATAGAAAATCCAGAAATGAACCCACAACTATATGGTCAGTTAATCTTTCACAAAGCAGGAAAGAATGTCGAATGGGAAAAAAGACAGTCTTCAGTAAATGGTACTGGGGAAACTGGACAGCAACATGCAAAAGAATAAAACTAGACACACAAAAATAAATTCAAAATGGATTAAAGACCTAAATGCGAGACTTTCAACTATAAAAATCCTAGACAAGAACACAAGCAGTAACTTCTTCGACATTGGCTATAGCAGCTTCTTTTTTAATGTCCCTTGAGAGAAGGGAAGTAAAAGCAAAAATAAATTGTTGGGACTACATCAAAATAAAAGCTTCTACATAGTGAAGGAAACAATCAGCAAAACTAAAAGACAGCCTGCAAAATGGGAAAAGATATTTGCAAATGACATATCTGATAAAGGGTTAGTATCCAAAATATATAAAGAATGTATAAAACTCAACACCTCAAAAATAACCCAATTAAAAAATGAGCAGAAGACATGAACTGCTATTTCTCCAAAGAAAAAATATATATGGCTAATAGACATACAAGAAGATGCTCAATGTCACTCATCATCAGAGGAATGTAGATAAAAACTACAATAAGATATCACCTCACACCTGTCAGAATGGCTAAAATCCATACAAGTGTTGGCAAAGATATGGAGATAAAGGAACCCCCTCACTGTTGGTGGGAAGGCAAAAGGTTCAGTCACTATGGAAGAAGGTATGGGAGGGGTCCTCAAAAAGTTAAAAAGAGAACTACCCTATAATCCAGCATTCACAGTACTAGTACAGAGGAATACATTCACCACTACATTTATTGCAGCATTATTTACCATGGCCAAATTATGGAAGCATTCCTAGTATCCATCGATAGATGAATGGATAAAGAAGATGTGGTCTATATGTATAATAGAATATTATTCAGCTGTAAAAGATTGAATTTTGCCATTTTCAGCAACATGAATGGAGCTAGAGGGTATAATGCTAAGTGAAACAAGTCAGTTAGGGAAAGATAAATACCATATGATTGCAGTCATATTTTGAATTTAAGAAATAATAAAAACAGAAGGGAAGAGAGAAAGAGAGAGAGAGACAAATCAAGAAACAGACTTTTAATTATAGAGAACAAACTGATAGTTCCCAGAAGGAAGATTGGTGGGGGAATGGGTGAAATTGGTGATGGGAATTAAAGAACACTTTTCATGATTAGCACTGAGTAATGTATAGAATTGTTGAATCATTATATTATACACATGAAATAATATAACACTGTATGTTAACCATATTGGAATTAAAATCTTAGTAAAATTTAAAAAAGAAATAAAGTGGTCCCCAAGAACAGTGCTGAAGTGCTGCCTAGTGTTTCTTTGTGCAAGGAGATTGTTCTATCTTGTGGAGAAAGTGTGTGCTCGATAGGCTTCATTCAGGCAAGAGTTACAATGCTGATAGTCATGAGTTCAAAGTTAATGAATCAACAGTATTGTACATCCAGAAAAAGGAGGAGGAAATTCATTGAATTTTATGTGAGACTGTTCCAGAAACTGCTAAAGTAACATCTGAGGCCATGGGAAAGCTGGAAAAGTAGCTCAACTTGTGGATTCATGAAGTAATGACAAATAAGCAGAGCATAGGGGACAACATTATTGTGGGGCTGAAAGCCAAAGGAATTCATGAGCAGGTTATCCAGGGTCAGGAAAATGTTAAACTCTTCTTTGTTAGTATTGTGTTGTAAAGAAAGATTATGTGTGATTAATTGCGTATAAGAAAAATGTATTAAATAAGATGTCTTATACAGAAACACATAAAATAAGGTTACTTATTGATTGAAAATGGTTATGACCAGAGGCTTGTAGGAACCTAACCCTGTATTTCTATTTCCCTCAGGAGCAGTGGCTCAGTGTTTGCTAATTCAGTGTTCATGGCAACCTTATAGAACATAACCACCGCAAATTGCAAGGATATATTTTCAAATGGCCATGCCTCTATCATTAGTAAGAAGAGTGATTTTTCTCCACCCCCAGCTAAAAATGTTGTTTCAAACTTTTGCTATCTGATAACCTGATAGTTGGATAATGATATTTTGCGGTTTTAACTTGCATTTCTCTTAGTATGAGAAATGCAGAACATCTTTCATGTTTTAGAGCTAGTCATACTCCTTTTAGTTTTCTCTTTTTGCCTTTTTATTTTTACTGATTTGTGACAAATCTAAAGATATGAAGAAAATTAGCCCTTCTTCTATGCTACAAATTGCAGATATTATCCCTAGTTTGTCGTTTATCTCTTGACCTTTTTTTTCCCATATGGCAAAAGAAAATACCATGAACATTTTTAATACAGTCAAATGTATTGATCTTGTCTTTAGTAGACTCTGAGTTTTGTTATGGTTTTAAGGGTTAGTATCCAAAATCTCTAAAGAGCTTATCAAATTCAACACCCAAAGAGCAAATAACCCAGAAAAGAAATGTGCAGAAGACATGAATAGACACTTTTCCAAAGAAGATATCCAGTTGGCTAACAGAGACATAAAAAGATGCTCAATATCACTCATCATGGAAATACAAATCAAAACCACAATAAGATACAACCTCACATCTGTCAGAATGGCAAAAATTAGCAACATATAAACAAATGTTGACAAGAATGTGGAGAAAGAGGAACTCCCTTGCATTGTTGATGGGAACGCAAACTGGTGCAGCCACTCTGGAGAACACTATGGAGGTTCCTCAAAAAATAGAAAGTAGAACTACCCTACAGTCTAGCGGTTGTACTGCTAGGTATTTACCCAAAGGATAGAAAAATACAGATTCAAAGGGATACATGCACCCTGATGTTCATAGCAGCATTATCAACAATAGCCTAGCCATGAAGAGAGTCCGAATGTCCATTGACAGATGAATGGATAAAGAAGAGGTGGTAAAGAATGAAATCTTGTCATTTGCAATGACGTGGATGGAACTAGAGTGTATTATGCCAAGTGAAATAAGTCATTCAGAGAAAGACAAATACCATATGATTCTACTCATATGTGATATTTAAGAAACAAAACAGATGAACATATGGGAAGGAGGGGGGAAATAGGAGAGAGGGAAACCAACCATAGGGGACTCTTAACAATAGAGAACAAACTCTATTGTTAAGAACACTCAGGGTTGATGAAGGGATGTGGGTGGGTGATGGGCTACATGGGTGATGAGTATTAAAGAGGGCACTTGTTGTGATGAGTACTGGGTGTTGTACATAAGTGATGAATCACTGAATTCTACTCCAGAAACCAATATTGCACTGTATGTTAACTAATTTTAAATAAAAATAAAAATTAAAAAAATCTAAAAATATAAAATCTCTTCTTAAATGATATCTAATAGTTCTGTTATATATGATGTTTTGTTGGTCCTTTGGTGTTTTTAATGAATTTAATCCTCTCAGTGAAACTAATTATGAATCTTTCTAAGCTGTGTAAATTTTAAAGCAATAGAACAATTAAAGGTCACCAGGTTTTGGAATCCAAAAGTCCTGTTTGAATTGTAGTTTGTGCACTTACTAAAATGATCTAAGCTATGTTACTTACCTGCTCTTAGCCTCAGATTCCCCATTCAGGCTTTACTGTGTTCTATTACAAAAGACAGTGCCTGGCTTATGATGGATTCTCAATGTTAGTTCGTCTCTCTCCTGTTTCTCTAAAGCCCTTGACCAAGAAATATTTTGTTAAATTAACTTGAGTTAAGACATACACTTCAATAAACAGGATTCCTTTTCAGAAGCATTCTATCATATAAATTGCAAATTATTTCTGTTGAATTTCTCAGGTAGCCTGAACTTCTAACTCATACATAAGTATTTGAATTGTAGGTATTAAAAATAATGTGTCAGTACAAAGCACATTGCAAACATACATTTTTTTGGCAATAACTGTGAAAAGAATAAATGAAGATTGAATTTCTAGACACTGAGTTACTTTCTTTAAAAACTCCTAAGCTATGTCTAGAAACTTCACTGGAAACCCTTCAATATAAAAACAATTATTTAATGAAGTCAGTCACTGTACCCAATTTATCCTGTTTCATAATTCTAAATTTTTTTATATATTACATTTCCTTAAAGTAGGCCACGTTTTTAGAGGGAGTAATGCATTTAAAATAAGTGCATTGTGTCTTAAAAAATAAAGTGTAATGTTTTTATCCTTTACTTTCATAATTAGATCAACTCTATTTCCATGTGTTTTTCTTTCCATGGCTAATTCCTGAGCCACCTTAACATTTGGGGCATAAGGAGAAGTCACAATTTTAGAAATCCCTTAACTTTATATTTAAATACAATTGCTTTGTCACTACTCTAAGGAAATTCAGTAAGACTTGAATGCCTTTGCTCTATTAGGCAATTTAGAATATCCCAGACCTTGCTCTGGACTTCAGGATTTTTGAAGTTCAAAGCACATGTGTGAGGAAGAAAAAACATCTGTTGAAGAGAACTTGCTTCATTGCGTGACACTGTTTTCCTGCACTCTTCAGTGGAGCGTCTGTTGAGCAGGTTGGCAGGTTTGATAATTAATTAATGATGAGGGAATGAGCCATGTATCTGAGGAGCTCACTTTTGCCCCTTACTGCTTCTTTCTTCCCCACATGTCTGGCAAAGCCTTTAGAGTCTAGGATCACTGATCCCACAGTTGTGTCTCAACTCAAACACTTGTCTTCAGGCTTAATTAGCTCAGAGATATAAACAGATGGATAGCCTGGAACCCAGAAGGTTTAATGTTGAGCAATGCAATTTTATTATCAGGGAGTTATGAAATTTTTGTTGGAGAAGTATGTCAAAACTTAAAAAATGCCTTTTTAAAAACACCATAGAATTTTTTGTTTTGTTTTTTAATTTTATTTTATTAAAATATAATGAATTATTTGTTTCACGGGTACAGGTCTGTGATTCATCAGTCTTACACAATTCACAGCACTCACTGTAGCATAGACCCTCCCCAGTGTCCATCACCCAGCCACTCCATCCCCCCCAACCCCACTCCACCTCATCAACCCTCAGTTTGTTTCCTGAGATTAAAAGTCTCTTATGGTCTGTCTCCCTCTCTGGTTTAGGAAAAAAAACATAGATTTTTTAAAGTATTTACTTGAAGGTGACAGGGTTTTGTCTGTGTCTCTGTATGTGGATTTTTCTTTTTGTAACTTTTTATTTAGATATAATTTCAAACTTACAGAAAAGTTACAAGAACAGTACAAGGAACATCTACTGTTCCTTTACCCAGATTCACACATTCTTTTCTTTTTCCCCCATTTGTTTTTCCATCTTCACTCCTTTCTTCTCCTGTCTTCCTCCTACACCCACACCCACCCACCCACCTATCCACCCACACTCATATACTGAAACATGTGCATGCTTTTTCTGAACTATTTGAAGTCAAGATGGATGTTTGCTATCTTTCCTCCTAATAATTCAGTGTATATTTCTTATGGACAGGCCATTCCTCTAAATACACAGTGCAGTTATCAAAATCATAAAATTTAATATTGATGCAGCATTAATTTCTAATCCATAGTCCCTTCTTAAATTTCATCAGTTGTCTCTATAATGTTCCTATGACACCACACCCAGATCAATGTAGGATAACAAATTGCATTTAGTTGTCATATCTCCTTTAAATGGAAACAGTTTCTCAACTTCCTGTGTATGTTTTGACTTTGACATTTTTGAAGAGTTCAAACCAGTTATTTAGTAGCTTTCCTGTGTGAGATTTGTGTGGTGTTTCCTCATGCAGTCTGGGTTCTGCAGTTTTGGCAGAAGTACAACAGAAGTGGTGTGTCCCACAGTATCTTATCAGGAGGCACATGGTGTTGATTTTCCCTTAATAGGTGAGGTGAGTTTCCATCATTTGATTAAGGTAGCTTCATTGGTTTCTCCACAGTGAACTTATACTTCTCCTCGTTACACTTAGTAAGAACTTTATGGAGATACTGAGACTATGTAGATAGCTTTCTCCTCTTCAAGTTGTTACCCACTAGTTTTAGTAGTCATGATGATTTTCTAACTCTGTTATTTCTTCTGTTTATTAGTTGGCATTCTGACAAAAGGAAGAGCTTTCTCTTCTCCCTCATTTATTTATTCATTTATTTATTTGCATTATTATAGTCTCAATGCTTCTTATTTTATTTGGTGATAAAAATGCATTACTGTCATTATTTATTTTGACACTTAGTTTGACTCTAATTTGGCTAGTGGGAACTCCTTCAGGCTGATGTCTGGGTCATTTTGATAAGTTGTCATCATTCTTTGAGCAGTTCCTTACTTTCTGGCACAATAAGATGTTCCAGATTCATTTTATAATTTCTCTGCCCCAGCCCTGGAATGAATATTCTCCAAGGAATCCTGGTTCCTTTTTATGGAGAATGGTAGCTAGAAACCAAGACTGTGTGTGTGTGTGTGTGTGTGTGTGTGTGTGTGTGTGTGTGTGTTAAAGGAAACTACAGAAACTACGTTATGGAATATTACATGTGCTAAATCATTGTGTACTGTATGTATGAGTATGTAGTGCATGTGTTAATTTTAGGCTACAAGTTTCAAACAGAAGAGCATTTATTTTACATGTAATAATCATAAGTTTTGACAAGAAAGAAATACATTTTTCATTTCACAGTAAATGGCATTACACAGTTTTGAGTACTAAATCATCTTGACATTTATGAAGGACCAAATGGAAAGTAGGGAACTGAGTGTGTTAAAATATAAAGCTATCTTTAACTGTTCTATTAAAAAGCAAAGATTTATTTTCCATCTGTGATCTGAATGTGCCTATTTGTGTTCTCTTCCACGGCAGTGGAATTTTTGTGGAGCCACACGACAGAGAGCATGTGTGTTGGATATATGTCAGCCCAGGATGGGAAAGCCAAGGTAAGCGGGAAAACTGGGGCATAACCTGAAAACCTTGCAGCTATTGCATGAACCTCTAACCAGTTAAGTTGATAAAAATGTATTTTTTTTCAGCCTCTGTTAGGCAGTAGCTCTGTGATCTTTATGAGAATCTGATTAAGTACAGTTAATGATCCCAAAGAAAAAACAGCAGATCTTTTTAGCTTTTGATGACAGAGCAGGAGAGATTAGGAAATACTACCCCCCAACCCCTTTATTTTCATCTTGTTCTTCCTCATCAACTGTAAATAACTAGAAAAGAGGAAACTGGGGATTGGGAAGAGAAAATGGGAGTAGAGCTGATGTGCTGACAGAGCTGAGTGATTTTGCAGGGAGTGTTGGAATAGATCAAGGAAACAGGTAAAGAAAGCTGAGTGCCTAGATAGCACTCTGCATATGCCAGGGTGGAGGTGGCCGAGGTGCTTGCACATGACTTGTCTAGTGTTCTGGTGTGTCCTGGCATGCCATGGCTCAGTGTCCTTGTGAGCAGAGTCAAAGGTCTGCGCCCTGTGTGACACGTGCCTGTGGCATGCATCCCTCAGTGAGTCACAACAGTCACACAGACCTACACAGCTACTCATGCATTGCTTGGTTTCCCTGCATCCATGATGGGTGAGTCTATATAAGAAATATAATTTATGGATTTTAGTATTTATACTGGCCTGATGTTCTTCTTCATAAAATTTTTAGAAACACATATGGCATATGATATTTACTTGGTATTAAAATAACTTAATTGCAAAGCTATGAAGTAGGCAGCCTCTTTTTTAAATGTCATAATTTATGTTGCACATTTGGAGATATAAGTAAGGAAATTTCTAATATCAATGTCTGATATAGATTGAATCATTAACAAATTAAGGGTACATGTCAGTTTATCACTTATTTATTTGTCATTTAACTAACCCACCCAGTCTGGCCTCTGTATATTAGCCAGCAAGCCAGTAGCATCACAAGGCTTTCGTGAGTACAGCATGCAAGAGCATTTCATCAGACAAAGATTGGTTTATAGTCATAACAATATTATTGAGTTCTCCTCCTCTTTGTCTTACCCTCACCTAATACAATATTCGTATTGTATCAGTAGACTTATTTCGTAAGAGAATGCACAGAGATTGCTTTCTTTCATAGTATATACAGAAGGAAATTATAGTTTCTTTTTTTTAAGATTTTTTAAAAAATTATTTATTTGATAGAGATCACAAGTAGGCAGAACAACAGGCAGAGAGTGGGGGGAAACAGGCTCCCTGCTGAGCAGAGAACCTGACGCAGGGGCTCGATCCCAGGACTCTGAGATCGTTACCTGAGCCGAAGGCAGAGGCTTAAACCACTGAGCCACCCAGGTGCCCTGGAAATTATAGTTTCTTGCTTTAAAGATGACTTTTGAGGGATGCTTGGGTGGCTCAGTCCCTTAAGCATCCAACTGTTGGTTTCAGCTCAGATCAGAACTCAGGTTTGTGAGTTCAAGCCCTGTATTGGTCTCTGTGCTGGGCATGGAGCCTGCTTAAGATTCTCCTCTTCTCCCTCTGCTCCTCAGTCCCCCCACCCCACACTTGTTCTCTCTCTCTCTCTCTTAAAAAATTTTTAAAAAATTTAAAAAATGATTTTTGAGTTTAGAGTAACATAGCCTAATAGAATTTGCTGTGATGACTGAAATGTTTATATATATATATATATATATATATATATATATATATATATATATATATGTAT
>NC_081563.1:102267367-102333419 GCF_022355385.1 Mustela nigripes
TTTGTTGTCCAGTAGGTTAGCTACTAGTCACATGTGGCTATTGAGCACCTGAAATATGGCTAGTTTGCATGAGGAACAGAATTTTAAATTAATTTAAGTTTAATTTAAAATACTTATTTTTTAATTTAGATAGCCCCATGTGGTGTGATGGCTACTGTTGAACTGCACAGGCTTAAAGAATGAGTGGGAAATGGTTACTCAAAAAAGTATTTTCAGAACGTTGTTTTCTTCCCGATGACAAAGCCATTGCCAAATATAAAATAAGCCCGGGAAGCCACAGTAATGGATTGCAGCCATATAAGTTTCTCTCACCCCTTACATATTGGCTCTGAACTAAAATTGTTTTTTGACAAAAGAACATATATGAGGTGGACTTTAGTGTTGAAGCCAGTCTGATGGGGGTACCATCAAGTTATTAAGTCCCTTGTGCGGAAATGTTCTAGTTACCCTGCTGGTGGCCTCTGGAAGACACCTTAATTATTTAACATGAAATATGGGTACTAAAGAGAGTGGAGAGTCCTGCATTGAACCCAAAGATGTTTGGCCTCTAGTTGCATTGCTTGACATCTGGTGGACGTGGTTTTCATATTGCTGGTAAATTCTCCAGCTGGTAGTCTTGATTGGGCCAACAGATACAGCTGCTCCTCTTGCCTCACTTGTAAATAATGTTTTTGACCTCCTTGCAGAGAGTTAATCCCTCTCCTTTTCTTCCTCCTTTGAGCCTGTGGCTACAAATGCTTTCCAGAAAGGGAGAAAAAAAAAAAAAAAACCCAAACACTAATGCTTCAGCTGCTGAATTCTATTGATCAAAAAAACCCATCTCTTCTGTCATAAAGGCTGGAATTTTATTGTATTGCAAGTAAGACAATGTTATAAATGAGAAGTTGGGCTCAAAAGAGAAAGGAGCTATAGCAAAGTTTGTATTCCTTTTAAAAGAATAAGCTTTTGGTCTACACTTATGGTTTCCTGATTTCTATGAAAAAATTGCTGAATTAATGGCATGCCTATTCGGGTTTGTGAAACATGTTCTCATATAATGTTGAGATCCATGGTAGCAAAGGAGAAAGAAAGCATCCTTAAAAACTAAAACTAAAACAAAACAAAACCCACAACCAACAACAACAAGACACACGCATTTTTTTTTAATTTAAAAACTATTTCTAAAAAGCTTTTTTTTCCTTTCTTTCCTTTTTTTTTTCTTTTTTAAATTTGGTCTTTTTGTTACCAAACTCAGAACCTACCTAAAGCCACCTGGCCATTCGAACATTTTATATAACCTAACTACCTTCAGTTCAAGTTAAGGCCTTGAATTAAAGCTCACCTCAAAATCACAGTGCTTTAAAAAGGCTGGATAATATATATTATAGTAACCAGAGTCCATATAAAATTTGAATAAATAGAGGTAGATTCTTTTAAAAATTTCTTTCTTTTCTTTTCTTTTTTTTTTCTAGAAAATCCTTGTATTTATATTATTTAATTTAATTTCTAAACCTGTAGCTTAAGTTAAAGAGTTTTTTTTTATTAAATCAAAATTAAGGCATTGATAGCAGTTGGATTTAAAAATCAGATTGCCTATATCCTACCCAGATAGTAGTTAATGAACAGTTTTTAATAAACACCCAGTGTGCATAGACTACTGTGATAAAAACAGATGTTAAAACCGGCATGGAACTTATTGAAGTGTGTAATAAGTGAAACCTAGGTTTCTTTTACTATGTGGAGGTCACTTTTTATAACAATAGTGAAAATACTGTTATAAAAATTCGTTTATGAGGAAGAGCAGGTCTTAAAATGTCTCCCCACAGATTTCTTATTAGTTGCAGAGAAAAATAATAAATATATAATGGGGAAACCAGGCAACAACTTGACCTTGTGATCAAAATTAATGTGACCGATGATGGGCAGATGGACATCATGTGCCTATGAATGTGATAATATGAGAAAGACACAACATCACTTTTGTACTATTCCATCTGGAAGTGCATAACCTGAATCTAATCACAAGGAAACATCAGACAAATCTAAAATGAGGAACATTCTATGAAGAAAGAAAAAAGGGAGTATATTCTTCAAAAATGTCAGTGTCATAAAAGGCAAAGGCTCAGGGAAGTGCTCCAGATTAAATAATATGAGTGTCTTGGCAACAAAATGCAATACCTGATTCTATACTGGATCCTATGTGGGAGGGGGAAAATGCTATAAATGCATTATTAGGTCAATTTACAAAATTGGAATATAGATAATAAAAAATGTTGGATCATTCTTAAATTGGTTATGACTGTACTGTAGTATATTAAAAATATCCTCACTCTTAAAAAATACACACAAGTACATAGGTATAGAGGGCCATAATATATACAATATCTTCTTGATGCTCCAAAAGAAATATATGGATGGATGGATGGATAGATAGCAAATTAAAAAGTAATGGAGCAAAATGTTGTCAACAGGTGAACTTGGGTAAAGGACGTATAGATGTTCCTTGAACTATTCTGTAATTTTGGAATTATTTTTGTGTAGAAATTTTTAAAAAATTATCATCCGTGGGGTGCCTGACTCAGTGGGTTAAACTTATGCCTTCAGCCACGTCATGATCTCAGGGTCCAGGGATAGAGCCCCAAGTCAGGTTCTCTGCTCAGTAGGGGGCCTGCTTCTAACCCCCCATCCCCCGCCTGCCTCTCTGCCTACTTGTGATCTCTCTCTCTCTCTCTCTCTCTCTCTCTCTCTCTCTGTGTGTGTGTGTGTGTGTGTGTGTGTGTGAAATAAATAAATAGAATCTTTTAAAAAATATACATCACCCTTGGATATTATGGCACATTTGATTAGTTTTGAAATGAATAAATATTGGAATGAGTGCACTGCCAGGCAGTTGGAGCCTGGATTTTCTTCCTCACTCTGTGTACCTGTTAGTGTGATCACTTTGCCTCTTGGGATCTCAGAGGCCTTATCTGTAAAATGAGAATAAGAATATCTTACTATGCCTTAAATCCTTTCTGGGATAAAGTATGATAACAAAGAAACAAAATCTGTCTCTCTAAATACAGATGACTGAATTCTGTTAAGTCCTTGGTATATTATGGATATATTATATATGTAATGGATATTTGTATATATTATGACCCATAATGCCCAGATACTTGCCTCCAATCTGCAAAATTCTAAATTCTAAACTCTGCATTCTAGATTATATAAGCAGATATAATACTGTTCAACTTTCAGTAGAATTTTTGCAATCCCAATGTAGTGTATCATTTTTTTTTATTTTGTTTTCTCGAAGATAGTTTCTGAGGCTTTAAAAAATCCCAATAAACATCTGTTTAGAAGGAATAGGACAGATGGGATTTCTGAGAGTTTTTAATTGGCTTAATGTACCTCTCAAATAAAATCATAGGAGGAAGACAAATATAAAATGGAAGGTAAACAAGAAGGAGTTATAAAAGGAATTGGAAAAGAGATTTCCACTCCCAATTAAGAGGAAGAGATTTTTGCTCCTACTTCCAACAATGAGAATGAGCTGAATGAAATATAAAATTATGAATTTAAAAAAATTCAAAAAGCTGAGTATGCTAGAAAAATCTAAATGAGCTAAGTTCCAGAAAGACTTCTAGGACAGAAAAAAACTCTTGACTGATTTATTTTTGGCAGAACAATGGGAAGAGGAGTAAAAATGATGTAGAAGAATATAAAGAGAAACCAGCCAAACTTTTAATGAACCACTTATAGCCTCATGTGAGCTATATGAGAGATTAAAATCCTAAGAAGCCCCAGCCACGGGGTGAGTCTTGCATCCACTACCATTTCTTCCCTATGAAGCCTTCACCAAATGACCACACCAAGGGCTTGGAGCATGGCAAAGAACTGAGCTTGATTCATCGTAGTGTGTAGGTTTTGCACCAAATACATGACAGTAGCCAAGAAAAGACTGGACGTAGATTGGGAGAACTGAGAGACATCTTCCTGAGGTATTATGGCCTTTATCAAGTGCAAGGCAGTTGCAAGAGAAGGCCGGGATAAAGAAAAGAAATGAGAAAAAGCCTGCCTTATTCCTACAAGCTATACAGGACCTCCAGGGGCAAGGCAGTATACTACTGACAGCTAGTACCTGGGCAACAGGGTGAAGAAATATGCCATGGCATGGAAAACTGGGGAAGCTTATCAAGATCAAAGAGAACACCTAAGCAACCCAGAAATCTGGTGGCTGGGCTATAAACAAAGAGAAATCTCCCATTATTAGAATATTGGCAACTGGATTATAAAACATAGGGAAGTCTTCAGATTCTCATTAGGGCTCAGATCCCATACCTTGCTTAAGGGAAATTCCTGATCCAGACCTCAGAATATTAGCCTATAGTGAACTAAATCTGAAATTACCACAATGCCCAGAACGAGCTCACATAGAGATTAGACTGACTCAGAGTCCTCAACCTAGAGGGAGGAAGGGAGGTTGCCATTTTCTTAGGATAAATATCCATTTTAAATACAATATACTTTTTTTTTTTACAGGCAATATCTGTCATACAATAAAATTATGAGTCCTTTGGGATGCCTGGGTGACAGCAACTCTTGATTTCACTCAGCAACTCTTGATTTCACTCATGATCCTCAGGGTCCAGGGACTGACTCTTCTTTGGGCTCCCCACTCAGCGGGGTGTCTGCTTCAGGGTTCTGCCTCTCCCTCTGCTTCGCCCCCTACCTCTTTTCTCTCTAAAATAAATCAATAAATCCATATATATATATATATATATATATATATATATATATATATATAATCTGAAGAAGCAGAATAAAACCAGCCAATGGAAGCTTATCCCCAAAGATGACCTAGATGTCGGAATTAGTGGAGAAGGATTATACGATGATTGTGATAACTATAAAAAGAAATAACAAAATGGAAATGGTATAACTGAAAAATATAGTATCAGAAGCAAGTAACTTATTTGTTGGGTTTAACAGGAGATTGGGGTGGAAAATATGGTTAGTGAACTTGAAAACCAGTCTGTATAAGTTGTCCAAACTTAAGCATAAGATGGAAAATGAATTTAAGAAACTGAAGAAGGTGACCTATAAAACTATGACAACAGGGCTAGGATTTGTGCATTTGGAATTATATAGCTGTAAAGTTCTTACATTGTTTAAAAGACAGTATGTTAGTATTTGAATGTAGTTTGAGATAAGGATGCATTTTAATTTCTAGAATAATAAATTTAAACATAATAAAAAATTAGTAGGAGACATATGAGAAAGTATATTACAAAATACTCAACCAAAAAACAGGTCAGAAAATAGGAACAGAAGAACAAAGAACATGTGAGACAAATAGAAAGCAAATGCTAAAAGACTTAAACTCAATTATATCAATAATTACATTAAATGTGAATAAACTAAGCACTCAATTTAAAAGGTAGAGATTTTCATATTGCAGATAATCTTAGAAGACCCAACTATATAGTATTTATAAGGAATGCACATTAAATAGACTCAGACAAAATTGACAGTGAAAGTATGGAAAAAACGTATGTAAAAACACTAAGCATAAGAAAGTTAGTGTGGCTATATTAATGTTAGACATAAGAAACATTATAAGATAAAGCAGGACATTACATATTGGTAATATGGCCAATTCATCAAGAAGACATAAAAATTCTAATGGTGTATCTACCTAGTAAAGGAAGCAAAAATTGAGAGAACTACAGGGGACGAACAGACAAATCTACAATATAGTGGGAAATTTTAACATCCCTCTCTCAGTATTAAGTAGAATAAAAATTGGTAAATATATGAACAACTATGATCCAACTTGACCTAAGTGAAATTTATAGATACCACACTCAACAAGTTATTCTTTTCAAGTTCACAAGGAATACTCACCAGAACAAATTGGAAATTATTTCAGATGGAATGATAATGGAAACAATGTCAGAATTTATAGGATATAATGAAAACATTCAAAGAAAAAATATATCTTTAAATGCTTATGATAGTGGAGAAAATTTAAATAAATGTTAAATTTCTATCTTAAGCTTTAAGGAGGATAAATACAATAGAAAAATCAAGATAAAAGTAAAAAAAACATAGAAAATTAAAAATAGAAAAAAATCAACAAAGCCATAAATTGGTTCTTTGAAAAAAATTTAAAAAATTGACATAACCTTAGAAAAAATGGTCAGGAAAGAGAAAATAATGCAAATCACCAATATCAAGAATGAAAAGGGAATATTAGTACAGAATCATAGATCTTACAGAGAATAAATGGATAATAAGGCGATACAATGAACAACTTTCTTACAATACATTCAGTAACTTAGGTGAAATTCATAAGTTTCTTTAAAACCCCAACTTAGGAAATCTAACACAGAAAGTTGGAAATAAACATATACATATTTAAGAAATTGAATTTATAATAAAAATCTCCTCACAAAGAAAAGTTCATGCCCAGATGATTTCAATGGTATGTTATATCAGACATTTAAAGAAGAAATAATACAACCTTTCAACAATTACCTTGGAAAAACAAGGCAGAGGGAATGCTTTCCAACCCATTTTACGATATGAAGGTAACCTTGGTATCAGAATTTGACAAATATGTTATGAGCAAGGAAAACTACAGACCAGTATCCCTCATAAACATAGGTGCAGGAATTCTTAATAAATTAATTATTTTTAAAAAATTATTTGAGAGAGAGAGAGCACACACACAAGAGTAGAGGGAGAGTAGAGGGAGAAAGGATAAACAGACTCTCCACTGAACAGGGAGCCCAATGTGGGACTTGATGACAGGTCCCTGAGATTCTGACTTGAGCCAAAGGCAGACACTTAACTGACTGAGTCATCAGGCACCCCTTTAATAAGTTAATCTTTCAAAAAACAAATAAACGAACAAGAGGTAAAACTTCTGAAAAGAAAGGAACAGACAAAAAAGCATAAATATCTTTGTGATATGATGTAGACTTAGAAAATCCAAGGAGATCAACTGTTAAATTCTCAGAATTATGAATTTAGAAAGAGCAAGTAGAAAATAAAGATACAAAATTAAGTATCTTCTGCTTATAGAAGCAGTAAAAAAAAAAGAAGAAGAAGAAGAAGAAGAAATTAAATCTAGAGTTACTGTACAACCTAGCAATTCCACTCCTAGTTATATAGCCAAAGGAATTGAAACTATGACCACGTAAAAACTTGTTCACAGATACAATATAGCAGCATTATTCATAATAGCTACAAAGTGGGAGCAAATACCCATCAACTGATGAATGGATAAACAAAATATGACAGAATGTAGATTGGTAGTTGCCAGGGCTAGGGCTAGTGGGGAAGGAGAGTGTGAGAGTGAGTGTTAACAGGTAAAGAGTTTCTTTTTGAGGTCATAAAAGTGTTCTGGAATTGGAAACTACAAAGCCTTGCTGAGAGAAATAAAAGAAAAGCTATGTAAAGGAAATAAAATATGTATGTTCACAGATTGAAAGACTCAATAATGTTAAGATAGGCATTCTTTTCAAAGTCATCCATAGATTCAAAGAAGACCTAATAAAAATTTCAGTAGTTTTTAAAATAAGAAATCAACAAGCTGATTTCAGAATTTCTGTGGAAATACAAAGGACCTAAAATTGTAAAAATCAACTTTAAAAAAGGCCAAAGTTAGAAGACTTAACTTGTTTTGAGATTCCCCATAAAGCTACTGTAATAAAGGCAGTGTCCTCTGGTGAAAGAGATAATCTTAAACCCAATAATAGCAGAAGCTTTGAGATCAGTAGGAATACCACTCTCTCTTCTGCCGTTTCACAACACTCTGAAGGAATAAATCACCACATTTGTTGATGTAGCAGGATTCATTAGACACTGCAGGATTTATAAAAACATTGCCTCAGAAATTCAGATGGAAACTTGTATCTCAAGAAGAAATTGAATGTATCCAACATGGAGATCTGGCATAATCACTAGCAATGTGGCTGCTGCTATTGTTATCAGGTAAAAGAATTGTCTTTACAGTAAAGACTTCCAAAATGACAATGAAGTATACATTCAGCAACTTCAATAAAATAGTCTGTAAAAAAGAAAAAAAATGAAAGACTTTATTTTAAGATTTTATTTATTTATTTTTTTGACATAGAGAGACACAGTGAGAGAGGGAACACAGCAGGGGGAGTGGGAAAGGGAGAAGTAGGCTTCCTACAGAGCAGGGAAGCCGATGCGGAGCTCAATCCCAGTACCCTGGGATCATGACCTGAGCTAAGGCAGATGCTTAATGACAAGCCACCCAGGTGCCCCTGAAAGACATAAAATTTAGATGGTACTAGTATCTTCTAGTTTACTTTGGTCAGCCTCTTCAACAAGCTTACCTAATTGTTTATGTACTTTATATTTATTAGGGTATACATTTTAAAATACTAAGTCCATGAATTTACTCATAATCAGCAAGTACTGCCGGTTGAACTGTTAAAAGCACACAATGTCTAGTAACCTATCATAAGTTTTCCATAATTTCACTTTTTTTCACTGTGTATAGAGATGGAAAGAATTTTATGAGGGAGAGTTTTTGGTGTCTGAAGTTGGATGAAGATCAGTGAAATAATTACTTTATTATTTCTTTTTTTTTAAAATATTTTATTTATTTATTTGACAGAGATCACAAGTAGGCAGAGTCAGGCAGAGAGAGAGAGGAGGAAGCAGGCGCCCTGCTGAGCTGAGAGCCCAATGTGGGACTCGATCCAAGGATCCTGGGATCATGACCTGAGCTGAAGGCAGAGGCTTTAACCCACTGAGCCACCCAGGCGCCCCTACTTTATTATTTCTAATCCTCTAACATTTTTTCATTCATAAGTATAACTTACTATGTAAGTATATCTTCTCTAAAAGATAATAGTATAACTTAAGTAGAACAGGTGACTTGAGGATGTTGAGACTGGAGAGTGAATGAGGAAGATTATTTATAACCTATATTCAGAGAAAATGTCAGAAAGTATAAAATGGAAAATAAATTCAAAGACCCAGATGACTAGAGCCTAGGAATGAATGTTTGATAAAAAATTATGATTTATTGTTTTGAGAGGTATTAAAAAACCTTGTTTTTGGTTTATTTTGCCATTATGTGATTATGTATACAAATGCTGGTGACCATTAACTTTTTCTAACAATGTTTGGCAGCCTCATTATATCAACCTTTGTATTTACCTAATTAAAGCAATTTATAAAACTTTAAGGTCTTCTGTGCCAAGAGTTTGTACCATTGTGAAAGTAAATCCTCACAGACTAAATAAACTTTTTTCTATACCTTTAAAAAAAAAAAACAAACTAAAAACATTAAGTGAATACAGCCAGACACAAAAGACTACTTTGTAAATTATTCCATTTATATAAGGTATGCTAGATGAAAGAAATCCAAAAGTGGTGGCTTCAAGAAAAGAAGCACCAAGCAATTTGGGATGTTATAGAAATATATTTTGTATGAAAATTTTCTCTATTGAGACACCTGGGTGGCTCCATTGGTTAAGTATCTGCCTTTGGCTCAGTTCATAATCCTGGGGTACTGGGATGGAGTCCCCCATTGGGCTTCTTGCTCAGTGGAGAGTCTGCTTCTCCCTATGCCTGCTGCTCCCCCTGCGTATGCACACATGCTCTCTCTTTTCTCTCTGACAAATAAATAAAATCTTGAAAAAAAAAAAAAAGAAGATACTATTTTTAAGAAAAGAAAGAAAATTTTCTGTGTGGGTTTGGTTTCAGTTTCATGGTTATATAAATGGTCAAAAGTCATCAAATGCTTTACTTAACATCTCTACATTTTATCATATCTGAATCAAACCTCTATTTTTAAAAGCATAAGGAAAGGTATTAGCAGACCTGTCTTAAAGTAGCTGTGTGGTGAAATGATAAAGAGACTGAGCTGTGGAGTAGGCCAGACTTGGATTTTGATCCTGTAGCCCCTGCTTGTTTATAACCTGGAACAGGTTGCAACTCTGACCCTTGGTTTCCTCATATTTTTTAAAGATTTTATTTATTTGTATGTTAGAGAGAGCACAAGCAGGGAGAGCAGCGGGCAGAGGAAGAAGCAAACTCCCCACTGAACAAGGAGCCTGACAGGGCACTCAGTCCCAGGACCCTGGGATCATGATTCCAGCCAAAGGCAGATGCTTAACTGACTGAGCCATCCACGTGTCCCACTTTACTCATATTTAAAGTGAGAATGTTAGTGATGCTGTCTAGCATCCTAAAAATTAATTGAATAATATAGCTGGGGTGCATATATATAATAGAGCTACATGAATGATGATGATGGGGGTAGTGGTAGGAGGAGGTGGTGCTAGTTGATGTTGTAGCAACTTTCTCAGGGCCTTCACACTCCATAGCTCCAAAGCCGCCTTTGCACTGTAATTCTGCTCCCAAAGGCCATTTTACATCATCTATGACAAGAGCAGTACCTCCTAGATTTTCATCCTGTGTCTCTGGTGGAGATGGTGGCCATTATTCTGTTTGACAAAATGTAACTCTGACTCATTGATAGAAGCCAACTGACAAGTGAATTCAGACATCCCAGAGAAACAAGAAAATTGAAATTACAGGAACACATACATGCGCATGTACATGTGCGCGTGTGCACCCACACACACACCCTCCAGCCCTGCAGTTCAGGCTATTTTGACACTAATGCCCTTTCAAGAAGCTATCTGACTAGAGGTCTGCCAGTTTGATAGCATCACAAGCTTCAGTTTTTTATTTATTCTAAGATTTGCCTGCAGTTTCTCTGTTCATCTAACTTAATAATTTTTCTTTTAAAAGAGGGAAAGATGTTGCTGTTAGCTACTGTTGAATTTCTCTTGTGTGACCCTTGAACATACAGGCAGCCTTTTTAGTTTCTACTGAACACTAGACTGTGAAACATCTAAGGGTATAATGTCCATGAACTCCTTAAAAGAGCCCCACAATGGTACCCAGTGGAATTCAGTCACTGGATTTATTGGACCATATGTTAGATTTATGGAGATCACCTAGATACCATTTGGCCTTAGTCTAAACCAAATTTTATCTGTTTTCGGCACTCTTGTCCCCATCTTGAAGGAGCTTGATAACTGAAGGAACCTGATCCCTGGCAGGAAGCCAACAGCCTCAGGGTGGTAGGTTAGGTACCACCAGTAAGCTGTGTACTAAGAAAACATCCCAGACAGCTAAATTTACCAGACACACTTAAGGAACACAAGGAAAAGTGGCTAATCAGTGATTTTATTTGTACCTTTCAAGCTTAACCAGAATTTCAAATATAGGAAATTGCATTTCTTTAACATGCTGTTAGGACTGCCAGGAGGATCCTCCTGTTAGGTCTCTTTAGAAAGTCCTTTAAACAAACAGAAGACTGTCTAAAACTGAATGTGTGAAAAACAAACTTCAAGACAGAGGTCTCCTCAGCTCAAATTTATTTCTAAGAGCAATTGGTAATTTTATTTTTGCCTAATAAGCTTATGCCATCAGTTCTTCCAGATGATTCATTGACATTGCTCCAAAGCAATAAAAAGAATAAACAAGAGAGAATTCACCATGTTGGCAAGAGCATAAATCTTCTCAGAGGCATTAACGATATTTATCCACATAAATCTCATTTTAAAGTTAGAGCTTTGCAAAGATAAATATGTCTATCACCTGGACATAACAACACTGGATGTTAGTTGAGGTGAAGTGAATAAAGCCTTTTTGTTGTTGTTGTTTCTATTGTTGTTGTTATAGCAACATGAAAAAGAATGAAACATTACTTTCTCTGCATCTACATACTTACCTAGTCATCAGTCTACATACTGCACATCAGGCATGAGTTGAACATTAGAGTGTTATCTTGTTACCTTTTAGTACCACATTTTAGGTAAATTTGTACCTTCCCAAGGCAGACTGTTTGCCCACAGTCAGGTAACCATGGCCTGTAACTGAGACAAGTGTCCTTGAGAATGATTACCCTCATTACCCACAGTGAGTGAGTAATGGTTATAGAATGCTGTTTTCTTTCTTTTCGTTGTAAAGTGCAGGACAAATGATGAAAGGAAACTTTTCTTGTTTTTTGAAAATTTTTATATTTTTACTTGCAGTATAGTTGATGTGTGATATTAAATTAGTTTTAAGTTTATAATACAGTGACTCAACAATTATGTATAGTATGAAATGGGTACCATAAGTGTATTACAGTATTATTGACTATACTCTCCATACTGTACTTTTCATCCCCATGACATTTATTTTGTAAGTGGAAATTTGTACCTCTTAATTCTCTTTACCCATTTCCCCTCCCCCCAACCCCTTCCTTTTTGGCAACCACCGGCTTATATATTTGAAGATTTATCTATTTGAGAGAGTGATAGTGAGAGAGACTCTGAAGCAGACTCCATGCTGAGCACAGAGCCTGACATGGGGCTGTCCCATGACTGCAAGATCATGACTTGAGCTGAAACCAAGAGTCAGACGCTTAACTGACTGAGCCATCCAGGCGCCCTGAGTTCTTTATATATTTTGGATATTAACTCATTATTGTATATATCATTTGCAAATATTCTCTCCTATTCACTAGGTTGCCTTTTTGTCTTGTTGATGGTTTCCTTCACTGTGCTAAAAGGTTTTTAGTTTGATGTCAGGTCTCAATTGTTTATTTTGATTTTGTTTCCCTTGCTTGAGGAGACACATCAGACAAATATTGCTAAGCTTGATGTCCAAGAGACTACTGCCTATGTTTTCTTTTAGGAGTTTTGTGGTTTCAGGCCTTACTCCACTTTGAGTTTGTTTTTAGTATGGTGTAAGAAAGTGGTCCATATTCACTCTTTTGCATGCAACTGTTTAGTTTTCCTAGCACCATTTATTGAAGGAACTGTCTTTTCTCCACTGTATTCTTGCCTCCTTAGTCATAGACTAATTGACCCTATATGTGTATACTTATTTCTGGGATCTCAAGTTTGTTCCATTGACCTATGTGTCTGTTTTTTTGCCAAGAATATACTGTTTTGATTATTATAATCTTGTGATAAATCTTGAAATCTGGGATTACGATACCTCCAGTTTTGTTCTTTCTTAAGGTTGGTTTGGTTTTTTGGGGTCTTTTGTGGTTCCATAGAATTTTAGGATTTTTTTGCTCTAGTTCTGTGAAAAACACTCTTGGTACTTTGATAGGGAGTGCATTGAATCTGTAGATTGCTTTGGGTAGTATGGACATTTTAACAATATTAATTCTTTCCATCTATGAGCATGGTATATCTTTCCATTTATTTCTGTCACCTTTGATTTCTTTCATCGGTGTCTTATAGTTTTCAGAGTATAGCTCTCTCATTATTCTTTTTATTTAAAAAACTTTTTTTGAGTATACTTGACACACAATGTTATAATAGTTCCAGGTGTATATCATAGCGATTCAGTTTATACATTATGCTGTACTCCCCAAAAGTGTAGCTTTCATCTGTCACGATACAAGGCTATTACAACATTGTTGCCAAATTTGACAATGGCTATTTTAACCACAGGGAAGTTTTTCAGTGTTATCACTTTACTACAAAATCTTTCACTTCTTTGGTTAAATTAATTCCTGGTTTTTTATTCTCTTTAATTCAATTGTAAATGAGGTTGTTTTATTTCCCTCTCTACCACTTTGTTATTAGTGTATGGAAAAGCAAAAGATGTCTGTATATTGATTTTGTATCCTGAAACTTTACTCAATTCATTTATTAGATCTAATAGTTTTTTGTTAGAGTCTTTAGGATTTTCTCTGTATAGTATCATGTCATCTGCAAATAGTGACAGGTTTGCTTCTTCCTTCCCAATTTGGATGCCTTTCATTTCTTTTTTCTTGTCTGATTCCTATGACCAGGAGTTCCTGTACTATGTTGAATAAAAGTGGTGGGAGTCACATCCTTGTCTCATTCATGATCTTAGGGGGAAAGCTTTCAGCTTTTCACTATTGAGTATGATTGTTAGCTATGGATTTGTCGTGTATGGCCTTTATTATGTCAAGGTAAGTTCCTTCTATACCCAATTTGTTGAGAATTTTTATCAGGAATGGAGGTTGAATTTTGTCAAATGCTTTTTCTGCATCTATTGAGATGATCATATAATTGTTATCCTTCATATGTTGATGCGATGTTTCACATTGATTGATTTGTATGTACTGAACCATCCTTGCATCCCTAGAATAAATCCCACATGATTTTAATGATATTTTTGAATTTGGTTTGCTAATATTTTGTTGAGGATTTTTACATCTATGTTCATCAGGGATATTGGCCTGTAATTTTCTTTTTTTTGTGGTGTCTTTGTCTGTTTTTGGTATAGAAGGAAGACTGGACTCAGAATGAATTTGGAAGCATTCCTTCCTCTTCTATATTTTTGGAATAGTTTGAAAATAATAGGTATTAAGTAACTCTTATTTAAATGTCTGGTAGAATTCACCTGTGGGGGCGCCTGGGTGGCTCAATGGGTTGAGCCTCTGCCTTTAGCTCAGGTCATGATCCCAGGGTCCTGAGATCGAGCCCCGCATTGGACTCTCTGCTCGGCAGGGAGCCTTCTTCTCCCCTCTCTCTCTGTCTGCCTCTCTGCCTACTTGTTGTGATCTCTGTCTGTTAAATAAATAAATAAAATATTTTTTTAAAAAAAGAATTCACCTGTGAAGCCATCTTTTCTTGAACTTTCATTTATTGGGAATTTGTGGTTATTGATTGAATTTTGTTACTAGTAATTCATCTGCTCAGATTTTCTGTTTCTTCCTGATTATGTCCCAGAAGATTGTAAGTCTCTAGGAATTTATCCATTTCTTCTGGGTTGTCCAGCTTTTTGGCATATGGTTTTATATAGTAATCTCTCATAACTTTTTGTATTTGTGTGGTATCACCTATAACTTCTTTTCTGATTTTACTCATTTGATACTTTCTCTCTCTCTTTTTGGTGAGTCTGGCTAAAGGTTTATCAGTTTTGTTTATCTTTTCAAAGAACCAGCTCTTGTTATTGATCTTTTTCTTTTTCGTCTTTATTTATTTCTGCTCTGATCTTTATTATTTGCCTCTTTTTACTAACTTTGGGACTCATTTGTTCTTCATTTTCTAGTTCCTTTAGGTGTTAGATTTAGATTGTTTATTTGGGATTTTTCTTGTGTCTTAAGGTATCATTCTTATTTCATGTTAACTTCCCAACTCAGGACAAAGTATTGGTTTCTATGATTATAAATATTAGTATCGCCCACTGATTTTATAAGAAATTTAATTAAATTATTTTTATTAAATTGGTTAGTGACAGGAGGTGGATCTACCAAGCATATAGTATAGGGGAGGTGCTGATGACCACCCAAGATTTAGCATGTGTAGGCTTTCCATAGTTACATTCAGGGTAGAACTTTGAGCCCAGACTGCTATTTGGACACATTTTTGTCCCCAGTCTCTTCTTCCCAGTAACCTCAGATTTGAGATCAAAAGCTGGATTCATCAACAGATTAGCTTTTTTAAAAAATTGAAAACTTTCACATAAAAAATTTACACCAAATACAAATTTTACATACATAACATTTTTTGTACATGATTTAAACATTTTAAGTTTTACATAAAAATATGGTTTTTTTTTTTTCCTTCTAATTTGTTTTATCCTCTAAGAGCAGATTTGGCAACACTGGTAGCCAACCTATTGGTGGGGCCTTCCCTTCCACTTTGACAGTCCTATTCCTGGCCTTCTTCACTCACAGGTGTTTGAGATTGATCTATGTTGTAGATTTTGAATCCCAAGCAAAGTCTATCTGCTAGAACACATTTTCATTTCGGTACCATACATTCAAAAATATAGTTCCCATCTTTTTAAAAACCTTCATCTGGGGGTGTCCAATCTTTCTAATCCTAGGGTTTAAATTCTTTTATGATAGTTGCAATGTATGACTTTTATGTCCTATAAGTAAAGCAGTGCTATAAATTGGTGAAAACTTAACATTTTAGTAATAACTAATGGAGATATTTGGATATGGTTGAGCTATTCTTTCTATTTACATTCCTTTCAAATACTTCTGGATGAATAAGTGGTAGGTACTGATGATTGACTTTTATACTCTTGAGCTGTCCTCACTGTATTATACATGTTTGGACTACACTGCTGTAGTGTTGAAGGGATAAAAAGAAACTTAATTTAGGATAAAGATTATATTAATTTGCCATTAGGAGATGCTCAAAGTACTTGGAAACAGCTTTTTCTTCACTTGAAATAGAAAATTAATATTGTTTTAAATTTCTCTCCTATATAACAGATGAAAAACCAATTAACCCACTGATTTCTTCCATTGATAGTTCTTATGGATATTATGGTAAAATTTTGAATAGTTAGAACTGCCAACTACACTACTCCATTAGAAATGCTTATGATGTATATTTTAAGAATAAAAATGGAAGATCTAGGCAAAACAAGCTTTTAATAGGCAGTTAGTAATAAGCCCCAATAACACCTTAATAGAATATATTTCCATCCAAATTTCTGCACATTTCCAATGCCATATGGTTAGATAGGAAGACCTGGTCGTTAATATGATGACCTCTTAGATACAATAACTTCCTGAGTCTAGCATTTTAGTTTATGGTGGTTTTTTTTTTTCAGTGTTTTTGTTCAGTAACCATATTTGGTTTAAAAAAAAAAAAGAAATAAGTACAATTTAAAAGATATTTACCAGCAAAGATGACAAAAATACATTTTTTCTTAACCTCTGTTACCCAGTTTTAGAGCTACTCAAAGATTTATTGTAATGACTAACAATGATTGACCAGGAAGGAAGCCCTAATTCTTTGGCTTCTAGATTTTAGCTATTTATAAAACTCAGTTTAACTAGGAATAGAGTTTTGATTAAACAGAGTAACTCATCTTTTAAAAAGAAGTAATTTGTTTATTACTAAACAAATAGTATGGAGTACCTTTTATATTCAGACACTTCCCTGGGGACATTGAGAATAAACAAAGAAACCAAGAATCTCTGTGCTTTTGGGCTTATATGCTAGTGGAAGAAATAATAAACAAGATAAGTAAAGCATATACAATATTTGTGATAAGTGCTAAAAAGAGACATGAAGCTGGGAGGGGTTTTAGGAGGTACGAAGGTTCTGATGTTAGGTGGGTCTCACTGAGGAGGTGACATTTGAGTGAAGTCTTGGAAGATTTATGGGAGCAAGGCAAGAACATTCCAGGCATAGAGAACAGTAAGTGCAAAGACTCTTAACTAGGAGTATTCCTTGTATGTTAGAGGGTCAATGAGAATGGTCAGTATTAGTAGGTCAGTATATGCAGTGGGGGACCAGACTGTGTAAGCTCATATTGGTCATTGTTAAGATTTGGGCTTTTTCTCTGAGATGGGAGCCTTTGGAAACTCACTAGCATCATGTCACTCACTAACCCATTTGTGACATAATCTGACTTAACATTATAAGAGGTGACTCCAGCTATAAAGGGGAGACAGAGTGAAAGGTTGTTGCTACTCATGTAAGTGATGATAATGATTTGGCTGGAGTGTTAGCTGTGCAGATGGTGAGAATCAGTTGCTTCTTTGTGTGTTTTAAGATAGAACCAATGGGTTTTGCTGATGGATTGCTAATGGATGAGGGGAACAGAGAAGACAATGATGACTCCTAAGAGTTTGGCCTGAACAGTTGGAAGAATAGGGTTGCTTTTTACTAGGCTTCATAGGAATGTGGGGAAGTATAAAGAGCTCAATTGGGATATGTTAATATTGAGATGCCCTTAGATAGTTGGATGTATATGTCAGGAGAGAGGATTAAGCTAGAGATGTATACTTGGGAATCTCAGCATATAAATGCCTTTTAAAACTAGAAGGCTGAGTGAGATCACCAAGTGAGTGAACACAGACAAGAGAAAAGAGTCCTGAGGATCACTCATGTTTATAAATTTGGGAAATGAGCCCCCAAAGAAAACTATGAAATGGCCTAGAGGTTGGAGAACAACATGGATGTGTTGTTTTAGAAACTAAGGAGAGAAAGTATTTCAAGGAGAAGAGGGTGACCAACTTTATCAGATGCAGTAGTCTTGTACCATGGAATTAGGTCTGAGGACCGACCATTAGATTTATTAGCACTGGCAGGCATTGCTTACTTACCTTGATAAGAGCTGTTTCACTGGAGTGGCCAAAGCAAAAACCTGATTGTAGAGCATTTACAAAGAGAACAAAAGGGACTCATTTGAGATAATAAGTAAAGACAAGTCTTTTGACGAAATTTACTATAAATGGATGTACAGAAATCAGTGGCTTTCTTACACACTAACAATGAAAATACAGAAAGGGAAATTAGAGAATCGATTCCATTAACTATAACACCAAGAACCATAAGATACCTGAGAATAAACCTAAACACAGAGGTAAAGGATCTGTACTCAAGGAACTACAGAGCACTCATGAAATAAATTGAAGAAGACACAAAAAGATGGAAGTCCATTCCATGCTCTTGGATCGGAAGAATAAACATTGTTAAAATATCTATACTACCTACAGCAATCTATACTTTTAATGCCATTCCGATCAAAATTCCACCAGTATTTTTCAAAGAGCTGGAGCAAATAATCCCAAAATCTGTATGGAATCAGAAGAGACCCCGAATTACTAAGGAAATGTTGAAAAACAAAAATAAAACTGGGGGCATCACGTTACCTGATTTCAAGCTTTACTACAAAGCTGTGATCACCAAGACAGCATGGTACTGGCATAAAAACAGACACATAGACCAGTGGAACAGAGTAGAGAGCCCAGATATGGACCTTCAACTCTATGGGCAAATAATCTTCGATAAAACAGGAAAAAATTTACAGTGGAAAAAAAGACAGTCTCTTCAATAAATGGTGCTGGGAAAACTGGATAGCTATATGTAGAAGAATGAAACCCGACCATTCTCTTACACCGTACACAAAGATAAATTCAAAATGGATAAAAGACCTCAACGTGAGACAGGAATCCATCAGAATCCTAGAGGAGAACATAGGCAGTAACCTCTTCAATATCAGCCACAGCAACTTCTTTCAAAAAAAGATATGTCTCCAAAGGCAAAGGAAACAAAAGCGAAGATGAACTTTTGGGACTTCATCAAGATCAAAAGCTTCTGCACAGCAAAGGAAACAGTCAACAAAACAAAGAGACAACCCACGGAATGGGAGAAGATATTTGCAAATGACAGTACAGACAAAAGGTTGATATCCAGGATCTATAAAGAACTCCTCAAACTCAACAGACACAAAACAGACAATCATATAAAAAAAAAAAATGGGCAGAAGATATGAAGAGACACTTCTCCAGTGAAGACATACAAATGGCTCTCAGACACATGAAAAAATGTTCATCATCACTAGCCATGAGGGAGATTAAAACTAAAGCCACATTGAGATACCACCTTACACCAGTTAGAATGGCCAAAATTAGCAAGACAGGAAACAACATGTGTTGGAGGGGGTGTGGAGAAAGGGGAACCCTCTTTACACTGTTAGTGGGAATGCAAGTTGGTGCAGCCACTTCGGAAAACAGTGTGGAGATTCCTCGAAAAATTAAAAATAGAGCTTCCCTGTGACCCTGCAATTGCACTACTGGGTATTTACCCCAAAGATACAGATGTCGTGAAAAGAAGGGCCATCTGTACCCCAATGTTTATAGCAGCAATGGCCACGGTTGCCAAAATGTGGAAAGAACCAAGATGCCCTTCAATGGACGAATGGATAAGGAAGATGTGGTCCATATACACTATGAAGTATTATGCCTCCATCAGAAAGGATGAATACCCAACTTTTGTAGCAACATGGATGGGACTGGAAGAGATTATGCTGAGTGAAATAAGTCAAGCAAAGAGAGTCAATTATCATATGGTTTCACTTATTTGTGGAGCTTAACAAATAGCATGTAGGACACAGGGAGTTAGAGAGGAGAAGGGAGTTGGGGGAAATTGGAAGGGGAGGTGAACCATGAGAGACTATGGACTCTGAAAAATAACCTGAGGGTTTTGAAGGGGCGGGGGGTGGGAGGTTTGGGGAACCAGGTCGTGGGTACTAGAGAGGGCACGGATTGCATGGAGCACTGGGTGTGGTGCAAAAACAATGAATACTGTTACAGTGAAAAGAAATTAAAATATATATATATATATGTATATATGTATATATACATATATATATATATATATAAATGGAAGTAAAGAAGTGAAATGGTAAGTGGAAGAGGAGTAGGTCTGGAGAGTTATTATTCTTTCCTCTTTCTCCAGTGCAACCAGATGCTACACTTTATATCCAAAACATTTCACAGATACATTTCTATAAAATGAGCAGAAAAAAAGTTGTCCAACTGTTGAGCCGTGAGGTTCCCCAACATTTAGTGGATGGTGAGGTGAGGAAGAACCAGCAAAAGTAGCTGAGGTTTCAGCATTAAAGTAAAATAAGGAAACATCTTTTTAGTAGTTTGAGTGTGGCTGGAATTAAAGGGAGGAGTTAATACTTGGGATGAGCTCGTGTAAAGACTCACACACAATTCTTTATTGAAATGTAGGGGAGAAAAATTTTGCCTCTGTCCTTCTAGGTTCTTTTGGCCAGTCTGTTAATTAAATTGACATAAAACAGATTAACAGGAGAAAAGCAAATTTAAGTATGTACATATAGGAATCCCATTAAAAAAACATTGAGGGGCACCTGGGTGGCTCGGTGGGTTAAAGCCTCTGCCTTCGGCTCAAGTCATGATCCCAGAGTCCTGGGATGGAGCCCCACATCAGGCTCTCTGCTCAGTGGGGAGCCTGCTTCCCTTCCTCTCTCTCTGCCTGCCTCTCTACCTACTTGTAATCCCTGTCTGTCAAATAAATAAATAAAATCTTTAAAAACAAACAAACAAACATTGAGACACAAGGACAAGTGAGTCAGTTAAGGCTTGTATGCCATCCTGAGCTAAGGAATGGAACAAGGGCCTGGGAATTCCAAGGGGAGGAGGATAATTCACAATATTCTTACTGTGAGCTGATGTTTGGTAATTAGATGTTTGCCTTGCCCTACAGATAGGCCTTCCAGATACAAAATTATCCCTGGTAATGGCTCTCTTTCTGGCCAGGCCTCCTATCTAAGTTCTTTCAGGTGGTTAAAGTTCTCAAAATTTTCTTGATTCTGTTGGGTCTCAGTTACCAGATCAAAATAATCCACATGCAGAAGTGGCATATTTGGGGGTCATGTATTTTGCTCCCTCATAGAAGGATGTCTGAACCATTAAGTGTTCACATGCCTATCCTGCTCTTTTAGAGTAGACTGGGCTGAACAATAAGTTTGTACCATTTCCCTGACATTTAACTGTACTCCTTTTTTTTCAGAGAGCATCTCACAGGATGCAGCAGGAGTTCAGCAGGGGAAATACTTCTGTCTGGGTCTTAATGCCTTAGCAGTTAGTTCTTTGGCATTACATGGGTCAGATCAATAAGAAGTCAGGAAGCAGATGGTTTTGACAAGGAGAACTTTCTTCAAAGGGTTTGTTGGTGGTTTTCATTTGTACCCCTCCCAAATTCCTCACTGACAGATCGACTGATATTCTCAGGAAATAGTCCATTACACAAATAGTAGTTTCTCTCTTTATAATAGTTTAAACATTAGTCTTTCATTTTGTTTCAAATACAAGATGCTCTTTTCAAGCAATGGTAAAATCTGTGTTACCTGGCAGCTTACCAAGTGGAAGATTGTAACTGACATTTTGGATTTTCACCCAGTATAAATCATCAGGATGTTGAGACTTCCCTACCAGGTTCTAGAAGAGGCCACTGGGTTGTTTTTACCAAGGAATTGGTGGCCCAGAGCCACCCCCTACAGACCTGCAGGTAATCCCTGTCCACTGGGCCTGCAGAACTCAGCTAGTTCCTCTCCTCTTAGCTCGGCACCTCATGCCACCATTAGCCCCTCAGAGAAGAAATATCTGAGACACCACATTATTTGCCTAAGGTCACACAGCTACAAAGAGGTGGAACTAAGTAAGATTCAGGCTATGACAATCTGAACTCGAGAACCCAGCTTCTAACCACTTACTCGTCTGGAGAAGCCTAAGCTGGAGATAAATATTTGGGAGTCTCAGCGTATGAATGCTTTTTGTAAAACTCTAAAACCCGTTGAGATCCTTAAGGGTGTGAACACAGAAGAAAGGAGGCCTGACCCCTGGGGAACTCCCACATATATAAGTTGGTGACAGGAGGAGGAACCTGCAAGGGAGACTGAAAAGTTGTGGACATAGAGGTTGAGGAGACCCAGGTGAATATGGTTTCCTAAAGCCAAGAGAAAAAGGTGTTCCAAAGAGAACAGAGTGACCAGCCAGATGCCATTGCTGGGTCCTGTGTGGACATTACAGTTATTTCGTTCATTCCTTTTGAGCAGTGGTAGGAAGTAGAGTGGGGGCACAGTCACACCTTCCAGATGAATCTAGAAGAGTAATAAAAGGACACGGATTAATTTACATATTGAATTGCTGCATTAAACACTCACTAAATCACCATCCTACATAATTAAGAAGATGCAGGAAAATAATGGGAAGAAAAAAAAATCAGCCCCAGCCCTGAGTGAATCCTTCTGGAATGCCGCAAGCTACCCCCACATTCACTGCTGTTAACATTTTGGTATATTTCCTTCTGTTTTTGCAGCTGTGATTTTTTTTTTTTTTTTTTTTTTTTTTTTTTTTACATACAACTGTGATTATGTAGAATACATGAAATCACATATATTGGTTTATTCTTTTAGGGGTACCTGGGTGGCTCAGTGGGTTAAAGCCTCTGCCTTCGGCTCAGGTCATGATCTCAGGGTCCTGGGATCGTGCCCTACATCAGGCTCTCTGCTCAGTGGGGAGCCTGCTTCCTTCCTCCTCTCTCTCTCTCTACCTGCCTCTCTGCCTACTTGTGATTTCTGTCAAATAAATAAAGTCTAAAAAAAAAAACAATTTTTAGTATAAAAGCAGTACATGTTCCTCTTAAAACATTTGAAAAAAAAAAAGAGTAAAGAAAATTTTAAAAATCAGAGTAGAAGGTATAAAAGGCCTCTACAGTCTGAGTATGTATGCATTAACATTGTGGTATCAGATGTGTAGTTACATTTAGTCTGCATGACTTATCCATGGACCTTTCTTCCTGCCTGCCAACCTACTTATCCAAGAGGTAGTCTAGGGACAGGTTTTTCTCTGCGGAGATGGGGATGGCATGAAAATCTAGCCTCAGGCCCCAACCTCAGATATTCTAATATGTAGTGGGTCTCCGTAGGTGGTCATAAAACTACCCTCTAAGAACATCCCTCAGCATTAGGCTGGGTCTAAGGAGAAGGTGATACAAAGTCCCAGAACCAATTGGGATTTTAATTAGTTTTTAGAGGAGCTATTAAAAAATCTATAACCTAAGTTTTAGGAAAATTTAGATGTGGGTTGTTTTGGAAAACACTTATTCAAACATTTAGAGTGGCTTTCTAGTACAAAACTATGTAGACTGTTAGAATCAGAAAGAATCCTGAATATAATTGAATTAAATTTTTTATAATTGAATTAAATTTTTACCGACAAAGAGGCTGAATCCCAGAGAGCCAGTAACCTCTCAGTCCTGACACTATCTAGTTTATCAGCAGCAAAGTTAAGGATCAGACCCAGTTCTCTGAATCCCAGAATCATCCTGAAACTTGTTGGTAAAATCTATGGCAATAACTTTTCTGTGCAAGCTGTATTTCATCCTGGGAGACGACATAGTCATAAGCCTCCTGCAGTGAGAGGTGTGTCTCTTAACAGAGCTAGATTTAGAATCCTTATGGCAAGGCTTTGTGGGAGTAAAGAGAACCCTAAAATTTGGAGTCCACAGGCTTTCATGCAAGTCTCAGTTTTTCCACTTCCTCTGTGACTGTAAGCAAACCACATAACCATTCTGAGCCTTGCTTTTTTCCACCTGAAATACAGGTATAGTATACATCTTTCTAGCTGGCATAGTATTTTGAGGATGCAAAAGCACTGTGAAAATTAAAGTATTATGCAAATATAGGGGCTTGGTATTTTTATTAAGATGTCATAAGGAACTAGGTTCACAAAGAACTAGTTTCTGTATCCTACAAAGACATAATTGCCTTCAGAGCAAGATCCATGTGTGTTTCATTCTTCTGTTTCCTTATAATAAGTGCAGAATAAATATTTGCTAAATCACGGAGAGCTTTTATCACCTTTAGCAAAATGGAATGCTCATGATAATTCTCTATGTGAGTGATGGTGTAATAGGTACTGTGAAACCTGCCATGTTTATGTGGATGCCTTCCCAGGACTTTTAAGTTAAAAATAGGAGGGTAATCTTGTCTGATATTGCCTGTGAAGTGTGTCCTCTGCATGGTAAAAGAAGTAACAAAAGTTGCCTTGAGACTGGAACAACATGCTGTTCTCATCAGACAGCATTTTAAGGCATGATATTTATATGTGAGAACAATAGACATTTTCCCTCTTTGTAGCCTTGTCTCAGTACACAATGCAATTTACTATAATGTCTTTGTGTTTTGTCCACATTCACCATTGGATCTTTTATGGTATCCTTGTTTTAAATGTGGAAAACTAGGTAGGGTGACATATAGTAAAATGACTAACATATGGCATTCATTCCTCATTCTGTTGATATTTCTGATTTGTTAGGTTGAACTTAGGAATTACAACTTGAAATTGCTCTGGCCTATTTATTACTTTTAGTGAAAGACAATGATGGAATAGAAGTAAAACACTCGTTTTTGGATTCATTAGCAATGTATACACAAGCTAAATGAAGTCAGCACCAAAGAATGTTGAAACTTGGGGGGCAGCTCTAGAAATAATCTAACCCCAAAGTCCTCATTTTATAACCCAAGAGACTTCACTGACTTGCCCACTATCCCAGAGACTTAGGAAGTAAGCAGCAGATCTTAAAACCTGTAGGTAGATTGGTTTTTGGTCTATAAAACATACACATTATTCTGGACGGTGTTAAGCAGGTTCATGTGACACCGTCAACTGCTTGAGGACATCTGCTTTCAGGATGAAGTCTAAAGACCAAACTATTTTTAGAGCAATAAACTACATTCCAAGGTTTAATGCCACACACAAAGAATGTTCAGAATATACTTATTCACAAGTTGTATCTCCTTGAAAGACAGCTCTTGAAAGCAGTGGGCAGGGAACTTCTGGGAAAAGATGGGGGGGGTGTCTCCTGACTCACTCATTAAGGGGGAGAAATGCCCATAATAGAAACAAAGCAATAAAAGCCAACCAGACACACTTCCCCTGCCCTTCTCCCTGGAATCGGTCATTTAAGGTCTATCACATTTGTGCCAGTAAAAGAAAGCACAGAATGACTATTATCACATCAGGTAAGAATGTCCTTATGTAAGGACATAAGATATGTTCAGCCAACAGAGCCACCTCACAGTACCAAATTTCCATGCCCTAAGTAGCACAGTGATAAATATAGAAGACAAACCTAGCCTGTAGCTAAATGGGTCTTTATCCTATGAAATAGATACATTATTCCATAGTATATTAAGAAAATTCATGTGACACTGTTAGTGGATGGAAAAATATGTGACCAAGAACTCAGCAGTTTGAAAATAAGGCAGAATTAACAGGAGAAAGGAGAATGGTAGGGAAAAAGAATATCTGTCTCTTTAAGCCTGCCTGATAATGGAAGATTGAGCAGGAGGCCCTGATGTCCTGCTTTCCAGAAGGGAAAATGCTCATGCAAACAAGGTTGCTCTAGTGCTTTCCATATTCCTCCTCATGCTGACTTCATTAAAATTTTATTAATGTAGCCTGATGTAAGAGACACACAAGGCACACAGCCCTCATTTGACCACCATTTAGGTAGCTGATGTCTGCATCGATCTCTTTCTACAGGAGGAGATGTGTGTTGACATGTGATGCTGGTGTCAGTGAATGAACAGAATCTGTTGGGTCATACTGTGTCAGTCTTGGGAAATACGCAGGCTTTTATTTTCAGACTTTTTTTTAAAGGTCCACCACTTCAATATCATTTTGACTGTTTCATTTACATAAATATCATTACAAATGTATAACATAAACTACAATCAAAAACTAAAATATAAAATTAAGAAATATAGGGGTGCCTGGATTGCTCAGTGGGTTAAACCTCTGCCTTCGGCTCAGGTCATGATCTCAGGATCAACTCTCACATTGGGCTTTCTGCTCAGCGGGGAGCCTGCTTCTCCCTCTCTCTAACTGCCTCTCTGCCTACTTGTGATCTCAGTCTGTCAAATAAATAATAAATAAAATCTTTTTTAAAAATTTAAGAAATATAAGATAGCTAATTTGTGGTTTGCTTCTTTCGTTTCCCAACCCTCATTAAAAAAAAAAAAAAAAGTCCTTTATTTGTTTACCAATATACTGAACCCCTCTACCATATGCCAGACTATTCTTTTAGGAATGGAGGAAAAAGCAATGAATAAACCAATAAACTCCCTGCCCCCATGGAGTTTATGTCCCTGTGGGGGAGACAAGCAGTGAATAAGATAAAGGAGTAAAATAAATGGCTGGTTAGATAGCAGTTAAGGACAAAGGAACCCTTGAAGCAGAGAGGTAGTGAGATTCAGGACCAGTGGCCAGTGTAAATCTTCCTGAATAGGTGAATTTGGAGTACAGATCTGGCAGGGTTGAACAAGGGAGCCACAGGGACACTGGGTGGAAGAGCTTTCCAGGCAGTGAGAATAGCATCTATAATGGCCTTCAGGCTGGGGTGTGCTGTGTGGTGGTGTAACAGCAAGGAGGCAAGTGGAGAGAAAGGACCGAAGTGGGGAGAGCAGGAGGAGTTCAGCTCAGGGAACTAATGGAGATGAGAACATATGGGGTGTTGTTGGGTTTTACTCTATTACTTTAAGATCTGTATCTGTTATGCACTGGTCCTATTATAGACTGAAGTGTGTTCCCACCCCCACCACCCAAATTCATATCTTGAAGCCTTAACAGGGAATGTGGCTATGTTAGGAGGCAGGGCCTTTAATGAGGTGATTAAGGTAAGTGAACCTAACGGTGGGGCCCTAATTCAGTAGGATTTGTGTCCTTATCAGTAGAGGAAGAGACACTAAGGATGCACAGATAGAGAAGAGACCACCTGTAAGCCAAGGAGAGGGGCCTCAGAAAAACCAAACCTACTGATAATCTTCATCTGTGAGAAAATAAACTGATGTTGTTCAAGCCACCCAGCCTGAGATATTTTGTTAGGGAAGCCTTAGCAGACTCATACACTATCTTAACATCTAGTTCACCTGTTTGCTCAAGTTCAATCTGACTATTTAGCAGAAAGTTCTTTCATCAAGGTGAACTAGGTGAAAGAACTTTCTGCTAAATAGTCAGATTGAACTTGAGCAAACTTGAGCAAACTTTACCATTTTAACTGGCTGCAACACTTATTTTATAAATGTCAGTCCAGAAGGAGCCAGTTCATTCTATAAGGTACTGTATTTGAGTTAAAGAAGATGTGTACTGGGACGCCTGGGTGGCTCAGTGGGTTAAAGCCTCTGCCTTCAGCTCAGGTCATGATCCCAGGGTCCTGGGATCAAGTCCCGCATCGGGCTCTCTGCTTGGTGGGGAGCCTGCTTCCTCCTCTCTCTCTCTCTGCCTGCCTCTCTGCCTACTTGTGATCTCTGTCTGTCAAATAAATAAATAAAATCTTTAAAAAAAAAAATGTGTGTACTGATAAGTCATACAGAGCAGAGCTAACAAGCCAGTCCAGCCAGATAAGCAGTTTTCTTTTGCACTGGCAGTTTGGAAGTAGCTCTTATATTTCTTTTTTTTCTGTCTCTCTTTTTTAAATAAGTAAAAGAATTGGCCTTTAGCTGATATGAATGAAGAAGTAAAATGCTGTGCCTTCTCTTTCTCTCCCTACCCCCCCCCCAACCATGTTCCCTCTTCTTAGCACCACAAAAATGATGAGGGGTGATGATTGGGTGCTTTTGGAGGTTTATTATTTGTACCTCCAAAGACTGTGGAAAAATCAAGTACTTATCCTCCTTTCATATATAAACTTTGTTTTTTGGAATACCAAAAAGTTTATGAGAGAAAGTTCTTCATAGTAGAATTTCAGCTCTTAATATAGTGAGAATGACAGGAAACCACCCTTTGGGAAATCCCTCATGAAATAAGGGGTCTAAGCAATGATTATCAGTGGCCACTAAAACCACTGGGCAAAGGTTGATGGAATTTCCTATGGAAGGATCAGGCTGCCACCCCCTGAACCCAGTGGATCAAATCCACAGAAAGAGGATCACGAGATATTGGGAGCCTTCTGAACACATGCTGCAGGAAGAACACAGCCCCACCTGTAGAAAATTCTTGCCAAAGATGTACTTTAAGAAGGTAGCTACTACTTTACCCCAGTGAAGGAATCAAAGGTTGCCAAATTTTTCAAGAGAAGCTAGGAATCGAGATGCTTTTATATAACTTCTCCATTTAAAAATATTTTCTTTTTTTAACAGTTGGAAAACTGTGTGGGTCAAACCAAATAAACCTGGCAGCTCTCCCTTACTAAAGTCCAGCATGTCATTTTTGTGTCCCTCTGCCCTCCTGTTCTTCTTGTCTTCCGGTGCCAGGGCCTCTGGAATGTCTTCCTCAATTCTTTGATCTGCATCTATTTTCTCACTCCTGATTTCCTATGATACTTGTGGCTCAGTATCTGTGATATTGTGATTTATCATAAGAAATGTATTTTTGATCTTCCTTCATGGTTCCTGACTCACAGCTCTCAAAACCCTTGAACATCACAAGCAGTAAGAGCAGTGGGATCATATTTTATTATAATATTTGGTCTTCTGTCCTCAGTTCCTAAATTTGAGTTACATCCATAAAGGTGAAATGGGTGTCTCATTATTCATGACAAGGCCCTTTCAGCCACACCTGAGCTTATGTTAACGAGGTGACTTTTGGAAAACCCCAGGGTAACCTAAAAATGGGGGTTGGTTGCTAGGGGAGGCAACCATGTGGTTAAGATTTGGAACTTCAGCCCAATTCCCCAATGTCCAGGGAGAGGTGAGGGACTGAAGATTGGGTCACCAATAGCCAGTGATTTTAGTCAGTCATCCTATGTAATAAAGCCTCCAGAACAACCCAGTGGGGTAAAGATGGTGAACATGTGGAGGTGCCAGGACAATGGCATGTCTGGGAAAGGCACGGAAACTCTGAGCTTCTTCCCAGCTACCTTGCTCTAGGCATCTCTTCCATCTGGCTGCTCCTGAATTATATACTTTTACAATAAACCAGTAATTTAGTGAGTAAACTGTTTTATTGAGTTCTGTGAGCCACTCTAACAAATTAGCAAACTTGAGAGAGGTCATGGGAACTTGCCATTTATTGTGGGTATGTCCACCAACGTCGACTTGTGATTGGTGTCTGGACTGGGAAGGAGCAGCAGTCTTGTGGGACCGAGCCCTGAACTTATGGATCTGACATTATCACCTGGTAGACAGTGTCAGCACTGAGTTCAGCTGTAGGGCCCCTGATCAGTATTGGCAGAATAGAGTTAATTGCTTGGTGGTGTTAGAAAACACACTTTGGAGTACTCTACCCTTATAGGACATGGTTATGTGCTTTTGTTAATAGTTTTCTAATCATTTTATGTGGTTGTACTTGTCTTCCCTACAATCCCTCATGTTCTTAGAAGGCATTTTGTCAGTATTCTGCCATTTGCTTTTCTCTGTAGCACCCAAATATGTTCACTGTTTTTGAAACTTAGAAAATGAGTTATATAGCAAGCAGATATACACAAATGCTAGCAGTTACTAAATACTCAGCAATTGTTAATTATTTTATCTGTAGCAGCAAAATAGCACCATCAAAAATACTGATCTAAAAATGTCCGTTTTCTTGAAACTTACCTGTTAGCATGCAGCTAATATTTTTTTAAAATACCACATTGTATTTTTGGAGACTATCTAACTTTTAAAATAGAATTTTCCAATTCTTTGATATCCAATAATCTACAAAAGAGATTGTGCTGTATGATGTTTTATTCTATGGTTTTGTGTTTGTTTAAATAATGATAATCTTACATTAATTGACACATTTGATTGCATGCACTATCTCATGTCATCCTTATCAATCTGATCATAAATGCTATTATTATATTCATTTTAAAGGTAGGGCCCTAGGAAGTTACGTAGCCAACAGAGGTTACACAGCTAGAAAGCACAGAGGCCTGTATTGAACCATTACTGGTTCAAGATAGCACTAGCTGCTCTAAGAAGGAAACTCCAAAATGTGTAGTTGCTCAAATGTGGTAAGAAGTGTGTTTCTAATTCCCATAAAATCCAAATTGGGGCTTGTGATTAGCAACAGGTTCTCCTCCAGGCTGTGAACCAGAGTCCGAGGCTCCTTTACAGCACATGAGCCTCAAGGTCGTCAAAGAGAGAGCATGGAGAATGGTGCATAAGAAGATTTTCTGCTAGGGCTGGTAATGGCACAGAGTACTCTAGTCCACTGGCCCAATTCAGTCACATAGCCACACCTACCTGAAAGGCAGCTGAGAAATGTAGTCCCTCAGTGTGTCCAGGAAGAAGAGGAAATGCCCCAGCACCCAAGATGCTCTGAATGTGTAACCCATGCACATAACCGTTGTGATAAACTGTGTCGTAGATTAACTTTAGAATTAGACATGATATGTTATATATTACATGTACTTTGAAAGGTTCTGGTGGATGAAAACACACCTCCTATGTGTTTTGAAATATTGTTTCTTAAGTCTCTCTACGTGGAATGTTTTCTCAATGTCATTTGTTCTATTTGTAAATGCCTGTATTGCTTTGACAGTACTATCTTGCTTCAAGCTCTATTTTTAAAAAACAGAAAACCAAACCCTCAGAATTATGAAACCAATGAATAAAATATTTCCAAGTTCTTTTTTTGGACCATGTCTGTCCAGATTTTATTTTCCTGACCCCACCAAAGGAGGATAATAATTTGTTTAAGAGACTCTTCCCTCTTCCCTTGACTCTTGTGGCAGATCTCAACAATTCTCCTAAGAGTGGAAAAGATGGATTAAAATATAACCACTAAATAAAGGCTTTGAGACTTTTAAAATTAAATCGTGTGCTTCAGGCTTTCTTGGAAACCACAAAAGAACAGTCACTAAGGTGGTCTTAAGAGATTTAAAGACATGAATATGAATGATAGGAAGTCTCAGCTACTACTTAGATTGTGATTAGTACATCAAGGGATTATATCATTTCTGTGATATTTTGTGTTTAACTCTCTCTTTTTAAAATCTTAGACTAAATTTGTTATTATATAATGTACTTGATTTTATAACAAGATATAGGCCTACGAATATTGGCTTTGAGTTAGTTTAATTTGTAAGTGGATAATTCTTCAAGGAATATTAACTTCAAGGATCTTTGTGTGTCGGTCAGGGAATTCACAAGAAAGCAGAGAATTTTATGTGTAAGGCAGTGAGTTCCACTGGTGTGGAGCTGTTAACATCTGAGAACTCTAGAGCTCCATCTCTGTTCTAAACACAACCACTTGGAAAATGGAAAAGTTTGTCTATACTTTTAAAAAATGTCTATTTAAAAGAATCTGCTATGCCAAACTAGTTTGACTTTTTAATCAAACTAGTTGGTTATACTAGTTAACACACTTGAGATTCTTTATGCATTTATAGCCCCTTAAGGGTGTGTTTTAGTCATTTCACTCAGCATTTCCAGAGTGTGCCTTCTGGGTCAAGCACTTTGACAAGTGCAAAAAATACAGAGTCCTGTGTAAGACCAGTTCCTGCCTCCTACTGACTTTCACTTACAGAGGCTACAAATTCAAAGCAGACCAAGACCAAGACAGTTACATAACAGGACAAGAAGTGCTCAGCTGGGTGCCAGAAGAGCTTCTAGAATGGGTTGGGGATCCTGTCAAGGAAGTCTTTACTTGAGAAAGAACCAGACAAGGACATGGAATCATGGTTAGAGAGGTATGTGAGTGGGGCATGCAACAAGAAGTAGAGGAAAACAACCCAAAATGAATTCATTACTGCTATGTCATGTTGATTTTTATGTGCTATTTATCATTAGTTATAAATTTTCCTAAAAGTACACTTGCATTTAAATGGTTTTAAGACACCTTGTTAAGTTCTTAATGCTTATAGGGTACCCAAGGTCTACACAGTCCTTAGACAATGTAAAATACTTTATTGCACTTTTCAGTGCTGACACATAAGTTCATTGTAGAAAATGGTCTCTTTTTAGCTACAAGAGGAATTCCAGTCCACATGTCAAAAGAACATTTCAAGATGAATACTTGTATAAAATATTTTCTTAAACAGCTCCCACTGTTTATAATGTGATTTGATGCTCCTTGACACACGGAAAGCTTCAAATACATTCTGGATCAAATGTTTTCAGACCAAGGGCACTTATTTACTGATGAGTCAGAAGATCATATGGATGGGTGAAACTGGGGAAGTACTGTCGTTCGGACGGATGGTCAACCGTTTTATTACTTTCAACACCAAGATTACCCGAATGGGTTTTGTAATTGCAAAATCCCTTTTAACTAGATGATGATTTGGGAAAGAGGTAACCCTGAGAAGTTAATCTTAACTAGTTTGTCTAGTTGAGCATTTCTATCTTACATAAATAGCAAATTTTATACAAATCTCAGTGCATTTTCGAAGTATTTTGTCCATGTACTGTTAACAGCTATCTCAAGACCTCTGTCATCTTTTTTTTTTAATTTTTTATTTTTTATAAACATAAATTTTTATACCCAGGGGTACAGGTCTGTGAATCACCAGGTTTACACACTTCACAGCACTCACCAAAGCACATACACTCCCCAATGTCCATAATCCCACCCCCTTCTCCCAAACCCCCTCCCCCCAGCAACCCTCAGTTTGTTTTGTGAGATTAAGAGTCACTTAAGGTTTGTCTCCCTCCCATTCCCATCTTGTTTCATTTATTCTTCTCCTACCCACTTAAGCCCCCATGTTGCATCACCACTTCCTCATATCAGGGAGATCATATGATAGTTGTCTTTCTCTGCTTGACTTATTTCGCTAAGCATGATACGCTCTAGTTCCATCCATGTTGTCGCAAATGGCAAGATTTCATTTCTTTTGATGGCTGCATAGTATTCCATTGTGTATATATACCACATCTTCTTGATCCATTTATCTGTTGATGGACAACCTCTGTCATCTTTTGCAATCCTTTTTCTTTTCCTTCCTAACTCTCCTTGATGCTTTGTAGTTTAGCTTGGTTTATTTAAATGTTCTTCTATCATAAACCTGGAGGGGGGAGTGTCAGAGATAAGTTTGAATTGGCCATCTGTGTTTTTGTAAATCTCAAGGGATTGCTATTAAGGCATAGGGCAAGAATTTCTTCCTTTTAGCTCTGGTCTTTTCCTTGGTCAGCAGGAAATCTGTTGCCTTAAGACCAACCTCCCGCCGGTCAAGTAGCAGGCCATCTGCTTGGACATATGTTCACTCTTTGATCTTTAAACAATTAATTTATTCTCTGATGCCTGGACCACCAGGCCTGCCAGCAGGTCCCACTGGACTCTCCCTGTATCTCTGGGAAACATGAAGACAGATTTCCCTGTGAGCTTTTCTCTTAGGGGACAGATATTTTAACAGACCTGATTGGACAATGCCAACCTATTTGTGAACAGAACCTGATGGTGTTAATGTTTCTTCTATGGGGATCTGCCTTGTAGATTCATTCCCAGCTAGCCTTTTTTCTTAATATTATCATATGGAGTATTATTCTCCACTGGGTAGGAAATTGTCATTTCTGCTTTATTCTTTTTTCTTTATTATTATTATGGTAAAATATGCATAATGAAATTTACCATGTTAACCATTTTTGAATGCAGAGTTCAGTGGCATTTAGTACATTCATATTGTTATGTAACCATCACCACCATCCATCTCCAGAACTTTTTCATCTTCTCAGACTGAAAATTTATACCCACTAAACGGTACTGTCCATTCCCTCTCCCCCAGCGCCTGGCAGCCACCATCTTATTTCCTGTCTCTATGAACTTAACTAATAGATACCTCATGTAAGTGGAACCCTACAATATTTGTTCTTTTGTATTTGGCTTATTTCACTTAGCACAATATCTTCAAAGTTCATTCATGTTGTAGCATATATCAGAGTTTCCTTCATTTTTAGGGTCAAATAATATTCCAAATAATATTACATCAAATTTTGTTTATGAACTCTTGGGTTGTTTCCACCTTTGGGCTATTGAGTCCTTGCTTTCACTTGTTTGGGGTATATATCCATAAGTGGAATTATTGGATCATATGGTAACTTTATGTTTACTTCTTTGGGGAACTCCCATCCTGTTTTCCACCAGGGTTTTGCCTCATTCTTGATCCCTGTCATAGCTGCATGACTCTCTTCATGACCAAAGAGGATGAGATTAGGGATGAAATTGACTGAGGGACTTCTACTCTTTCAGGGATTTTTTTGTCTTTTTAGAAGAATTTAAAAAAAAAACAACTGATGAATGATACCTGGGGGAAAAATTCTCTTTTGCCTCATGTTAAGGAATTCCTGGAAGAATAACGGCTCCATCAACATTGAGCTCTGGGAATTGTGAGAATTGAGATTCTTGTGCCTGATGTGACAAAGACTGCTGGGTAGTGGAATTAAACAATGCACTCTGTTCTAACTCCTGCTAGGTTAATGATGTATCACAAGAAACAAAAGAGCCACAAGCTTTTCTACTGTGGACTCCTCAGGTGCAATATTTCCATATGGTGAGATCCAAGTTTGGCCCTCGATGCAATAATGAGCCCAGATTCTGGGACACCGTTCCCAAAAGCACGAGCCTTGTGAGAGAACTCACTGATACTTGTATCCCAGGAGATACCACAGAGACTGCCTCACCTAGCTCGCTACCTGAGGCAACAGACCTCACCCTGGTAGGTTATAGGTTGCTTCCTGCCTTGCACAGGGAAAAACTCAGTGCCCAGAAAATGTTTGCTATTCTCTAGAACTTTCCAAATTCTTGACTTATGTCAGCTCCTCTAACAGGACTTGGGGATTGAAGTTCAAGAATACTGTCTACCCTCAAACTACAAATCAGTTAGAGCTTAGCTGTCATTCCATCTAAAACATAGGCTCGTTTCATATTTGGTTGCATGAGAGGACGTCATTCCCACTCTAGGCTTGTCCATTTTGCTAGCTGCCTCTAATGGCCTTGCCCTGGGCTCGAACTCACTTTTGTTTAGTCCTTAGGAAAAACTTGTTTAGAGAGCAGAATTAGAGAGGATTAGCTAAGGGATATGCAGTCCTTCTGTTCTTCTTAGAAGCTCCTGGCATTTATCTATCCCTGGATTAAGCCAGATCATCAAAAATAGGAATTCCTGGCTGACGTTGTCCTGACCCCTTATGGAACAGCTTTTACTGTTTTCTATCAGAGCCAGCGTCCTTTGAGTAAAGCTAACACTCAACCCTACAAAACTCCTTGTTATACAACTGATGTCTTCACTCACCCACTAACTGTGGTACCTTCTGTGTATACAGCCCCGTAAGAGAAATAGTTCCCAGGCCTTGTACCAGGAATAGTTATTCCCTTGAGCAGTTGGTTTATTGTGATTCTGGACACACATGAACCACCGCTCTGGTTATGGAATGAGGAAGCTGAGAGATGGGGCAACAGGCTGCTTCCAGCATGGACAGAAGTCAGGTGAGAGTTTGTGTGTTAATCTCATGCCTGTCTTTACCTTATTTTGTAAGCTCCTATTTTTCTTTCAGTCTCATTGCCTCACTTTTGAGGTTGTTGAATTATTGGAATTTTTGCAAGTTATTCCGATCCCTTAGGGAGTAAAACATAAATGTGAATCAGGTATTCTCAGTTGCTTTGGAAGACAAAATGTATATTATTGCTTTTCAGAGAACTAGAATATGTTCAATAAAATTGACCTTAAAACCATTAACTACTGTTCTGAATATGACGAAAATGTAAGTTCTGTGCCCTCAGAAGCCTTTGCTATCTTGTTCATTCTGTACTTGCCATTGCTAGTGCCATGTTTAACAGGTAGTAGATGCTCACTAAACATCCTCTGCAAGATTTGACCAAACAGGATCTCTCTGCACTGAACAGTTACCAGCGTCACGGTCTGGAGATTCTGAGATGCAAAGAGAGTCTGTGGCATTCTAGTACTTCCTCTGTCCTCGTCACTTATGGGAGGACACAGTTGGCCCTTCTAATGCTCTCCTGTCTCCCTCTCTGCAGACTCACATTTCAAGACTCCCTCCTGGTGCAGTGGCCGGACAGTCCGTGGCAATCGAAGGTGGGGTTTGCCGCCTGGAGAACCCAATGAACTGACCCTTCAGGCCGAGCGTGAAGCGTCCGAGAGACATTTCAGAGCCTGAGCATTTCAGGGCTTTTTAACTGAAGTTGGATGTTTTATCTTCGCCATTTTATAATCCCTCTTGCATCCTCGTGCACCGCTCACGACACTAGTGCTGCTGTAGTTAGCGCTTAGTGACCTGCGGACCTGAGTGTGTGTGTGTGCGTGTGCGTGTGTGCAGTGTGTGCGCTTGCTTCTCCCTCGATGAAATACAAACTCCTTATCGTGTAACCTAAGACCGGGAATGATTAAATCACCTTTACAAAACGTGTGCTTTACTGTTTACAAGTAAAACCTAACGTTGCAAAGGAAATGTTTTTGATTTCATACAGAGGTACCAGCTGTCGTTGGTGTAATGTGTCTGAGCTGAAGAGTAAATCTCCTTGTTTAAATGAGTTGACAGTGGTAGTGCTCCATTTAATAACAGTACTAAGTGATAAAGTGTTTTTATTTGTTAACCAGTTTAAGTGGATCCTGTGCTAACTTAAACTGTTATTCTCATCCCCCATATGGGGCATTTTTCTTTAACAAAGAATGGTTTCAGTGAAACAATCTAGCAGAGAATTAAGGTCAGAACCTTTTTAAATAATAGTCTTATTGATAAAGTTTGTACTTCTTTCCTCAAGCTTTTCTAAGCTTAAATACTGCATATCTTCGAGCTATATGTACTATATTATGAGAGAATATGTAAAGAGAACATACAGGAATGCACAGTCCTTAATTTGTGTATAATGGAATGTTATTTACAATGTAACACTGTAAATAAGAAAGCAAAATTTATGGGAAAATTCAATATTATCTTTGTTTCTTGTTTAAATATATTTTTAAGATAAAGGCACAAAAATAAAAGAAGCGTATTACTGAGTGTAGTGTGTGATTAGTGTGTGATTCCTCCTCAGACTAATAAATTATCTTTTGAATTGTAGATTGGAGAGCCATTTTTAATTTTATTTGTAAAAAGTTACTTCTTGCAGAATTCATACCTTTATTTATTTATTTTTTTGCTATGGTTCTGATAGTTCAAAACCAGTCTTTATGCAAGTTAGGCTGGACACTAACAAGATGAAAGTTGAGCTTCGTTCATGATTGAGTGGTCAGTATCAAGATTCTAAAGTTTTTATTGCAGGTTGATTAAAAAAAATAAAGGGGAGGAATAAGAACTCTCTGCTTTGGAAAATTGTAGTGGCCGCTGAAAACCCAAGGGTTTCAGTTGATAAATTGTTTCTAAATGTTATATTTAGTGATTTTGGAGCCACATAAGGAAACCAAGACTTTTCTTTTGATTTTGTGTAAGAAGTGGCTATCAAGAAGATACTAAAGATAGCCTCCCTCAGGGAGAGGAAGTTCCCTGCACCATATAATCATGGCCCTGGGCGGTAACTGATAAAGCCCCAGATGAAATTATACCCTCGACATCGATGTATGGCCAAATTATAAAGGAAAGACAACCAAAATGGAGTGGGTGTAAATATGAATGATTTGGGAGTTGCTGATTTATATTCCTTGTACAGGCAATTACATTGGTCTCGCTGTGTTCTTGTAGACAGGTTGGTGCCGTGGTATCTGTTTCTCATTCTTAATGAGGCTGAGAACTTAGTAAGCGATGGACTGGCTGGTGGGGAGCCTTTGGCTTCAAAAGCTTTCAAAAAGACCTGTTACCTGTTGGCAGGGTTTTTTGAGGAACTGGACTGGATCACATAAAACTATCAGGACACTTTGGAGTCTGAAAATCATCTGACCTACTTCACCAGGAATGCCATTTCTTTTCATCTTCTTTTGACTTTATTCTACTCATATTTAAAAGTTTGGGCTTGTTCAAGACCCCTTTTATGAAGAGTTTAAAAACTGGTCAGTGTAAAAGAGCTTTATTCTCCAATTCCCATTTTTTTTTTTTTTTAATTTAAGGAATAGTGTCAAACCAGGAGTCAAAAAAAAAAAAAAAAAAGTGATAGAATCATGGAGGCAAAAAACATAAAGGGTGATGTAAATTCCTTAGTGATCAGTTCAGATATTAAAGAGCAGAATCGATCCAGAGGATAATCTACCTCATTTCACACAAGAGTAGAAAGGGTTGAAAGATAAGAAAGTAATCTCTTTCCCTAGTCTGCCTTATATCATCAAAATGCTGAAGCAGTATTTTAACATGGATGATCTTTACTATAGGCCTATTTTCTGCTTCTCTTTAAGCCCTGATGGTTGGATGCTTGGTTCTCTTGAGTATAAGTAAACCTGGTCTGGATTCCTCAAGGCTAACCCTGTGATCCTGCTCTGGGTTTGGCAACGGGAGTTTTCTGGAAGTGGCCAGGAAATGGAGGGCATGTGCTCTACCTGCAGGAAGCCGCAGCACCTGTGCTGAGTGCCGAGGCCTGAAGGCCTTGCCTGGGCCCAACCTCCCCGCTTGTCAGCTCTGCCTGTTTTGTCTGCCTCCTGTGTGTCTGACGAGGGCAGGCCCTTCCTCCTCTTTTCCTTGCTGCTTTGAATTGTGAAGTTGAAGTCTGACAGCAATGTCTGTTAGAATTGTGGACAAAGTATGTATAAAAGTCCTAAATGCTAGTCTGTGGCACTTGTCTATGAGCAAAATAGATAACTTTTAGCTCATAGCTGTGGGGACCTCTCTTTGGCTGCTCAAAAGTCTTTTTTGCCGAATTGCTCACTGTGTCCCATGTTTGAGAGTGATGATGGTACATTGTTCACCTGCAAATAAGTGCGGTCATTATTCTGTTCTGAAGCATAGGTAAGAGCGGGGAGGGAGGAAAGGACATTGTGAAGGAGGGAACATTTAGAAAAGTCCTGAAATTATTCTTGAATCTTGAGATTGTATTAAATTATTGTGGAATTTTTAAAAAACAATCTGGAGCACTGGGTGTTAATACTCAAACAATTATGGAATACTACATCAAAAACTAAATGATGCACTGTATGGTGACTAACATAATAAAAAAAAGAAAAGAAATTAAAAAATCTGGTCATTGTTTTAAAAGCAATTCATGCTCACTACAAAAAATCAGAAAATAAATAAGGAAAGCAAAACAACAACAACAACACCTACAAACAAACAAACAAAAAACAACCCAGAAAAACCAGCCCAACAAAAATGAACTCATAACCCCACTTCCCTAGAGATAATATTTAGTAACACTTTATCTTGTATCCCTAGACTTTTTGTGCATGAATTTTCTATGTTTTTAACACCAAAATGGGTTTACATAACCTGCTGTTTTCACTTAAGTCTATCCTAGAAGGATGTCCAGACTTATAAGAATTACTTCATTTATTATTGGTTCGGCTACTGCTCTTCAGTACATATATTAGTGTACTGAACAGTTCAGTACATATATCCTTAGTGTTCTATAGAAACCTATCCCAGGACTAACCGTATAGTCAGCTTCTGTTTTCTTCGGCCACAGGTCCGCACCGTGCCAAGGTCTGATTTGCCAATGAAAGCCCGCCGAGCAGGGGTCCTAGAGCAGACCACTGTCATTGCCCATTGATCCTCCAGTTCAGAGTGCCTCAGAAAACATTCAGTGGCTAACATCTGCACCTCTGTGTCTGAGGACTTGTTCTGGAACTATAGAAACCTGCACTGTCCCTGCACACAGCAGACCAGAAATGCCCAGGAATCAGCAGCCCCAGAAGCAGCTCTCAACCACTGATGAGCAGGAGTTGTATTAATATGCTCACTCCCTAGCTTTGTGGGTGGTATAAGTCTGGGGTATGTGTTTTACCCTGTTTTTGAGAGATTTCCCACAGAAATTAAGCTTCAGTTCCCCTCTGTGGTAGTTGACTTATTAATACACCTCATGTTGACCTTCTTCCCTTCCCTGTATCCTTTTTGTTCCCCTATTTGTGTGTCCTTGGGTCATCTCCCAGACAAACTCTCACTTGCCACCTTGTCACAGGGTTGCTTCTTGAGGACTTGAAGCTAAGAAACATTCCATTCTCTTTGGCCAAAAGGCCTTGATGGGCCTTTATACCCTCTTCTGCTGAGAGGGTGGACTCACCTGTCTGCTTGGGCCCGGTTTGGGAAGCAGATGTGTTTCTGATGAACCATCTTCATCCCTCATATCTGACTGAACATTCTCCAAGTGATAAGACTGGATGTGGCACAGAAGCGGAAGGAAGTCCACAGGTTGGTCAGTGATGCCAGGCACCGGACAGCTGGAGACAGGTGCATGCTTTTAAGGGGGTGGGGAAAAATCAAGCTGAAGAGCAGCAGTCCATCAAGGATTGAGGGACTTCAGGGAAGGAATCTGGAATCATGTTAATGGTACTCGGAAGAAACCATAGCCAAAGGTGTGTGATGACTTTAAGAGACCTGAAGAGACAAAACAGTGGTAGCCAGTGTCCCCCCATCATGAACACATCTCCAGGATGACCACACTGTAACAACCAATATGGCACCCACTTTCAGAATGTCGTCTCTCAAGCCTGGGTATCCCCAACATAATTTTATGGTGAAATTTTTAAAAAATGCCTCCCAACATTTTTCTGAAAACAAAATGCTTATTAAGTCAAGCACATCAACTTTTTTTTTTTTTTTAAACATAAGCCCTACAATTGTTCAACATTGTGAATCCCTTTGTGCCAAGAAGCCCAGTCTCCCATCCAACTTAAGGTTCCAGTGGTTAGTCGTGGTGTGAAGGACTGAAGGGGGACTATGAGTGGAAGCTACTCCTCCCTCCCAGGAACACTTGCCCAAGAAAAGGTTGAGCCCAGAAGAAATGAGTCCATGTGAATATGATTAAGTTGTTTTACTTCAGCTACATCCTAAACCGTTCCCAAATCCTGATTAAGCAGGGATGGAGATGGGTGGATAAATGCAGGAGGCTGCACAGGTTGGGAATGAGTGAGCAGGAGGTTGACAGCATAAAAGTAATCCTTTCACATTAATATTTGCTCTGGAGCATTAAGAATTCTTAAGGGGTACACACTGCTTTTCCCCAATACTTAATTTGGGTTCAAGTTTATAAGGTATTAGTCCAAATACCTATCATCAGAGACCTACAGGCTGATGAAAGTGACCAGGCAGTTTTTCTTTGCCCTCATAGTACTACCTCTGAAGTGTATGGCCACAGGAAGGATTAAATCTAAAACTGGCAAGGGCCTCACTCCCGAGGCTGTGCACTTCCAGCCAAGCTCAAGGTGGCTCATTGTGACCAGTTGCAGAAAGCAGCCAACAGAGCAAGCACGATGGTTTCTCCTTTAGGTGGTTGATCCCCAAGCCTTGAAACCACAGTGGCGAAGCTGGAAACACTGGGCTAGGGTCTCTCGGCCCTGATGGGGATTTCACTGATTGTCAGCAGAGCTTCAGAACCTGGACAGAAAAAAATAATCAGTTCCTTTAATCACTGCTGTTGCTGTTACATCAGGGGTCCAAAAGGTTGCTCTTCAAATGAAGGAGCCTTGGAAAATCCAACAATGCTTACAAGATAGAAGATCTTGTTCTTCTCATAGATTAAGTAAAATATGTTCTTCTTTTTAAATATAATTTTATTTTTTCAGTGTTCCAAGAATCGTTGTTTATGCACCACACCCAGAAAAATATGTTCTTTTTCATTGATAAGCATAGTTAGATTTTAATCTGTCCCCCCAAGTTATCCCCCCAAAACCTATTAACTAGTAGCCTTTTCCATCTAGTTAATGGTAACTCCATCCTTCTGGGTGCTCAGGCCCAAATTCTTGGGGTCATTTTTTTTTTTTTTAATATATCTATTGTTGCATAACCTCCCTAAATCTTAGTAGTTTCAACAAGTATTTTGTTTTCTCACAGTTGTGTCAATTAGGCTGGGCTTCACCTAGTGGGTTTTCTGTGATGCTTGTCGGTAGTCACAGGTTTGCTGTGTTCAGCTGGAGTGTGAGCTGGGAGCTGGGCCCGATGAGCTTCCTTCCTTTTCTTTGCAAGCTCAAGGTCTTTCCTTCTGCTTGTGGCCACTCTACATGGTCTTTGCATGCTGCTTCTCCCATAAGACGTGGCAGCTCAAGTTCCCAGGAGCATTGAAAGTAAAAGCTACCAGGCCCTTTTAAGGTTTAAACGGCCAGAACTGGCCAGCCTTACTTTTGCCACATATATTGCTCAAATCAAGTCACTGGGCTCAACCCAGATTCATGAGGGGCCTGCATCAAGGTATTAATACAGAGACAAGGCTCTTTGGGGGGCCACCAAACTGAACTTCTTGAATCTGCTTTTTCTCCTATTTTGGAACCGATCCATTACTAAATGCTATTGTCCTGAATTCAACCACTTCTCTCCCTTTCCACCTCTACCATCCAGATCATCTCTTCCCCAAGTTACAACAACAGCAGCCTCCCCACAGCCGCAGTTACATGCCCACTCAGCAGCCAGGAGGAGTCTGATCATGGTGCTCCTCTGCTCAAAACCTGACAGTACACCTTGCCCCGCCATCCTTACAAGACCCTGGGATCTGCTCCCTGTCATTCTCCAACTCACTTCCCGTTATAGCCCTTGCTCACTCTGCTCCAGTCATCCTGGCATCCTTGCCGTTCCAGCAGCCCAGACCACCTCCCATCTCAGAACCACTGCACGTGCCTTTACCTCTCCTCCTTTCCAGATGGATCCACATGGCTTGCCACTCCCTTATTTCCTTCAATTCTTTGCTTAAATGTTATTGTCTCTCTCTTTTTTAAAGATTTTATTTATTTCGTTAGCTAGTTAATTGTCAGAGAGAGAGAGTGCACACACGAGCAGGGGGAGTGGCAGGCAGAGAGAGAAGCAGTATCCCCACCTAGCATGGAGCCTGATTCGGGACTTGATCCCAGGATCCCGGGATCATGACCTGAGCTCAAGGCAAATGCTTAACTGACTGAGCAACCCAGGTGTCCCTATATGTTACCTTCTCAATGAGCACCCTTCTCACCACACTCCTCCCACCACTCTGTGTCCTGTCCCCTTTCTGCTTTATTTTTTCCTTCTGGCACTCGCCTTTCCAATCTACCATATCATTGACACATTGGTTTGGTTTAGGTGTCTCCCTCCATTGGCAGGTACACTTCCTGTTGAAAACAGGAATTTTTCTGTTGTTCATTCTATACTTCCAGGACCAAGAACAGTACCTGGTACATCATAGGTCCTCACTAAATGTTTGTTGAGTGAATAAGTATTTGTTGAGTAAATAAATGGTTCTTCATGGTGACATGGAAGGGGCACTATGGAACAGTGTATTAGTTTTCTATTCCTGCCCTAATAAATTGTTATAAACTTAACAGCTTAGAACAACACATATGTATTATCTAACAATTCTGTAAGTCAGAAATCCTCAGCTGGATTATTTGCTCCAGCACCTGAAAGGCTAAAATCAAGGTGTTGGCAGGGCTGCATTCCTTCTGGGAGGCACTACGGGAGAACTTGTTTCCAGCTCATTCAGGTTTTTGGCAGAATTTAGTTCCATGAGGTTGTAAGAATGAAATCCCCTTTTCCTTGCTGGCTGTTGGCTGAAGAAAGTAAATATAGGGGTGCCTGGGTGGCTCCGTGGGTAAAAGCCTCTGCCTTTGGCTCAGGTCATGATCTCAGGGTCCTGGGATCAAGCCCCGCATTGGGCTCTTTGCTCAGCAGGGAGCCTGCTTCCCTTCCTCTCTCACTGCCTGCCTCTCTGCCTACTTGTGATCTCTGTCTGTCAAATGAATAAATAAAATCTTAAAAAAAGGAAAGTAAATATAACAAACCTACATATATATGCTTGCTCTCTCTTATCTTGACTTCTTTGACATAAAAATTATATTAAGTAATAATGATAATGATTTATCATTGCATTTGCAACATTTATAGATGTAATATGTGTGACAATAATAGGACAAAAAGAAAATCACGAGTAGGGCTATATAAGAGTAACATTTCTGCCCCTTGCTGGAATTGTATGAATATAAATCTGAAGTTCATTCTGGTAAAGTGATACATATGGGAATCCCTAGAGCAACCACTAAGAAAATAACTAAATAGTGGAAAAATTATTAAAGGAATCAAATGACACTAGAAATAATCACTTGGTACAAAATAAGCAGTAAAGGAATAGGAACAAAATAGAAATGGAACAAGATAGACATATAGAAAACAAAAAATTAATCTACACTCTAATAACATTAGGTGTTGTACTAGTCAGGATTCTCCAGAGAAATAGAACCAATAGGAGCTGTATGTGTGCTTGTATATAAATGATTTTTCATAAGAAACTGGATTGTACAATTATGGAGCCTGGCAAAGCCAAATCTGCAATGTGGGCCAGCAGGCTTGAGCCCTAGGAGCCCAGTGGTGCAGTGCCAGTGTGAAGGTCAGCAGTTTGGAGACCCTGGAGAGTCAATGGTGCAGAGGAAGTCTGAAGAAAGTCTCTTGGAGAGTTCCTTCTTGCTCAGGGATTCATTCAGGATTTTAACTGATTGGATAACATTTAACATTCTGGTGGGCCATCTACTTTATTCAGTATTCCACTAATTTAAATGTTAATCTCGTCCCAAAACACCCACTAAATTGACACATAAAGTCAACCATTACAGATGTGAATGAATTAAACAATCCAATCAAAAGGCTGAGAGTGTCAGAATGGATTAAAAAACAAATTTCAATTATATGCTGTCTACAGGAGACACGCTTTAGACTCAAATATACAAATAGGTTGAAAGTAAAAGAATGGAAAAATATATCATGCAAACAGCAACCATAAAAAAATCTGAAGAGGCTATACTAGTATTAGACAAAACAGACTTGAACACAACAGGTATTGCTAGAGATAAAAGGGGCATTTTATAATGATAAAAGGACCGATCCATGAGGAATTCATAACAATTATAAACACATAAACATTTAACAGCACAGCCCCAAAGTCCATGAAGCAAAGGCTGATGGAGTTGAGGGGAAGAATAGACAAGTCAGCAATAATGGAGACTTCAATACCTCACTCTATATTGTATAGAACGATTGGGCAAGAGGTCAACAAGGAAATGAAAGACTTGCACACCACTATACACAAGGCACACCTGACAGACAGCCACAGAAGGCCTTACCCATCAACAGCAGAGTACACATTCTTCTAGGATGTACATGAAGCATTCTTCAAGATGGCCCTTAGACTAGGCCATAATACAAACTTCAAGTTGAAAAGGATTGAGATCAAAACAAGTATGTTCTCTGATCACAATAGAATATACTTAGAAATTACTAAAGGAAAGAAACAGAACAAACTCAGCAATATGTGGAAGTTAGACAAGGGGCTACTACATAATCAATAATCCAATGACAGTCTCAGTTGGTGGAGTGTACAACTCTTTATCTTAGGTTTGTGAGTTTGAGTTTCACATTGGGTATAGCGATTACTTAGAAATAAAATCTTAAAAAGACACACACAGGTAAAATAGAAAATACTTCAAAATGAATTCAAGACATAACATACAAAAAACTTATGGGATTCAGCTAAAGCAGTGCTTAGAGGGAAATTTATAGCTGTAATTGCCTACATTAAAAAAGAAGAAAGATATCAGATCAACAACCAAACACTCCACTTTAAGATATGAGAAAAAGAAGAGCAAACTCAATCCAAATCAAGTAGAAGGAGGAAATAATGAGGATTAATTGAGAATAGAAAGACAGTAGAGAAAATCAATAAAGCCGAAGTTGGTTCTTCAAAAAGATCAGCAAAATTGACAGATTGTTAACTATACAGACTAAGAAAAAAGAAAAGACTCAGATTAATAAAATCATAAATAAAAGAGGGGATAGTGTTATGTAACTGACAGAAATAGGACATAAAGGGAATGTCATAAACAACGAAATGTCAACAAGTTACATAGTTTAGATAAAATTGACAAATGCCTACAAAGATACACACTACCACAAGTGACCCAAAAAGAAATAGAAATTCAAATAAACTAATATCAAGTAAAAAGATTAAATTAGTAAGCAAAAATCTTCCCAGAAAGAAAGTCTGGGACTAGATGCTATGTCAGTTAATTCTACCAAACATTTAGAGAATTAATACCAATTCTACACAGACTTTTCCAAAAAAACAGAAGAGGATGGGAACCTCCTCAATTATTCCATGAGGTGCAGTCACTCAGTCAGGCAGCTCTCCTCAAATAGTTAAACACTGAGTTTTTTCCCCTCTTGGTATATACTCAGGAGAAATAAAAATAAATCACACAAAAACATGGACATGAATGTTCACAGCAGCTTTTTTCTTAAGTAATTTTATTTTATTTTTTTAAATTCATTTGACAGAGATCCCAAGTAGGCAGAGAGGCAGGCAGAGAGAGAGGCAGACTCCCTGCTGAGCAGAAAGCCCAATGCGGGGCTCCATCCCAGGACCCTGGGGATCATGACCTGAGCCGAAGGCAGAGGCTTTTAACCCACTGAGCCACCCAGCGCCCCCATAGCAGCATTATTTAATAGTCACAAAGTGAAAATAACACTAATGTTCACCAACTGATAAACAAAAACGTAGTATATATCCATATAATGAAATATTATTTGGCAATAAATATAATAAAATACTGATAAATACAACAACATGAATGGATTTGGAAAGCATTATGCTACACAAAAGAAGCCAGTCACAAAGGACCATATATTGTATGATCCCATTTATTGGAAATGCCCAGTAGAGATAAATTTATAGAAACAATCTATAGACTAGTAGTTTTTTAGAGCTGGGAAGGATGGGGGAAGGAAGGTTAAGTGGTGGTAAATTAAGAGTGTGGGGTTTCCTTTAGGATTAATTCATGATGTGTTTTAATTATGATGCTGAATGCACACCTGTGTGACTATAATAAAAGCCATTGAATTGTATATTTTAAATGGGTGAGTTTAAATTCACCCATTATTTCATTAAATTTACGATAATGTAAGTCATATCTCAGTAAGTTGCTAAAAAACAAACAAACAAAAAAAGGATATAATTCAGGAATAAATACTGGTAAAGAATACCATACCCTATCAAATTCTTCACTTTCTTGGTGGATCATTTCCAGTTTTTCCAAACATTTTTCACATGTATAATTAGAAATTAAGGTGCTTTTAATTTTTAAAAAAATTTTAAAGATTTTATTTATTTATTTGAGAGAGAGAGAACACAAGTGGGGAAGGGGAGAAGCAGAGGAAGAGGGAGAAATAGGCTCCCCACCAAGCTGGGAGCCTGATGCAGGGCTTGATCCCATGACCCTGAGATCATGACCTGAGCCAAAGGCAGATGTTTAACCAACTAAGCCACCCAGGTGTCCCCCAAATTAAGGTGTTTTTAAATAACCACAATAACTGGGCCATATTATTACATCTAAAACATTTTACAATTATTCTTTCATATCATTAAAACTTTGTTAAGTGATCAAGTTTCTAATTGCAGTATATAGTAGTTTGGGCTCAGTCATCCATAACAAAGTACAGTAGTCTGGGTGGCTTAACCAATAGAAATTTATTTTCCTCACAGTTCTAGAAGTAACAAGTCTGAGATCCAGGTGTTGGTGGGTTTGATTTTTTCTGAGGCCTCCCTCCCTGGATCGCAGGTGGCCATCCCTATCTGTTTTGTTCGGAGTTGTCTTTCCTCTGTGCATGTCTGTATCCTAAGCTCCTCTTCCTATAAGGACACCAGTCATCTCAGATTAAGGCCCATTCACATGACCTCATTTTACGTTAATTGCCTCTTTAAGGGCTATATCTCCCATAACAGTTATATTCTGAGGTATTAGAGCTTAGGATTTCAACATATGAATTTTGGTGCGGGAGGCACAATCTACCCATAACACGTTGTAAAGGTCATTTAAAAAATATTTTCTTGTTTGAATGAGGGACTCTCATAAAGGAAAAATGAAAGCCCCACAGTTTCCTATTGTTAACATAAATTACTTCCAACTATTGCCACTTCAAAGTGTACAAATATAAAACTAAGTTTAACTTCTTACGCGTATAGCTCATTTACAATTATAAATCCAAGTAGACTTACAAGTGAACACAACAAAATCTAAAATTAAAGTTTATGTTAACAATATATGATGGTTATATTACACTGTTTTGGTTACAGTTTTACCTTCAATCATTATCTGATTTTATTTTGGTTATTGTTTTTCTCAGTCCTAAAATTTCTATATGATATTTCTTTGTACCTTAAATTTCTTTGCTGAAACTTTCTATATTTTATTCATTGGTTTCAAGCATGTTCATAATTGTTTATCAAAGCATTTTTATAATGGCTGCTTTAAATTCTTTTTCAGCTAATTCTAACATCTTGGTGTTGACATCTATTGATTGTCTTTTGTCATTCTAATTGAGATCTTCTTGGTTCTTGGTATGAGTGGCATTCCACTGAAACCTGGATATTTTGGTAATCATTTTATGAGTCTCTGGATCTTACTTAAATCTTGTGTTTTAACAGGACTCCTCTTTAACAGGTCACCTTTTTGGTGGGAGAAGTGGGGTGTTCCCTTGTAACTTGCCAGTTGGAAGTAGAGAAGTCTGTTTTCTCTACTCAGCTCCTTTGACCCATCTAGGGGAGTGGTTCCTCATTACCCCTTGGTGGAGGTGGGAGTTCAGGCTTCCACTAGGGTTTTTGCTGGCATCCTGCCCACTGGGAGGGGAAGGGGCTCTTTACTCCCTGGAGATGAAAATCTCCTTTCCCCTTTGGCCTTCTATGATTCCACTTGGCAGAGGGGGTCCTAATGAGGATAAAAGTCTAGGTTCTCCCCATGACCTTCACTGGAAGGAGTGGGGGTGCAGTTGCAGCCTTTTTGTTTATTATGGTGTTTGGCTGGAAGTAGAGCTATTCTTGTCTCAAAGTTTTCTGTTCTGCTAGACTGCCCCTTTCTTGGTCAATTGGCCTGAGAGAGCAGACTTTTCCTAGGGCTCTTTTGTCTGTGTCCGTTGGTATTTCTGGGTTGCTGGCTTCTCCAGTAACCAGTCTGGGATAGATGAGGCAAAACAAAACCTCAGGGAATTCATCACCATGGTCCTCAGGACATACGGTCCCAAACTGGCCTTGCCTTATTTTCTCCACCTTCCAACTTTTCCCATGTAAAATGCCCCATGTTTTTACCTGTGCTTAATGGAAGGAATAAGGGAACGTTCCTCTACTCCATCCTTCCAGAAGCCAAATCCTGATTTTTATTATAGAAGCCTTTATTTGGAAGCTGAGTATTTCACTAGTTGACTTGATTCTTTTGATTTTGAACTTGACAGCCCTCACTTGAGTTGCTAACATGCATTATACTTCCGTTTTAACAATAAACTTGTTTTTAGCTATCTATCCATTATTTTTCTAGCCAATCCACTTAATAGATACCCTGAGAATTTGCAATGTATCCATTTCACGAAAAATTCCTGGTTGAGGGTTTACCACTACATTTACTGTTGACAAAGGTTGGTGTGTACATAGATTGACCCGTGCACCACCTCTGCTCAACCCTGAACAGAAAGATAAGACCACAAAGTTTATTTTGCTTTCAGCAATTTCAATTCAGAAATTGATCATGACTCAATTTCTTTCACTTACTCTTTTCCAGCTTGCTGTAACCTTCATTTGGCATCAACATTACTACAATCACAAATACAAATACAAATGAAATTGCCCAGCATGAATTAGTTGCAAGTTGACCCTGAATATGTTTGTATTCACTCATTTTAGTTTGTCATCAGAAATGAAAAATTCTGGAACTGCAAAATCCATTGAATTCATGCATTCTGGAGGCTCCATATATATGGACTGGTAAACTCCACTTTGAGAAACTTAAATCTACACTATTTCCACATCAAGCTGGTTAATAAGAGTTACTAATATACTACAGGCTAGCCTGAACGTGGTTGTTAAATATTGAGGCACATGGTTGGGGACAGACAGGAGCCATCTGACTGGTAGAGTAATGATTATAATGATGATAATAGGTTCATTCTTTGCCCATCTGTATCATTCACTGATAGTCCCCCTCCTAGACATTCCTAGACACTACCATGTCCAGTGTGATCCAGCTGATTTCCTGTTGCCATATTCTACAGTTACTATACTGTGCATCTTTGTGGAGTTTCCTCCAAAATCACAGAAGACTACTCTGTCCATGACACACCAGAAGTGTGAGGACATTAACACATCACAATAACACAAATGAGCAGCCTTTAATTCATGATTCTTAGGAGCCAGTGTACAAAGAACCCAACTCCTTCACCTTTGGCATGGGATATCACTGAGGCTTGTGTTTGCACCACTTCCCAGAATTTCCCTTTGGTATTTCTAGCTCCCAATAGTGGTGACTGCCTTGCTAATGCATCCTTTATTAGCTGCCTTCCCCTCCCTCATCTCCTAGCAGCACTATCAGGGTTTCCTGTACCTTCCAAATAAAGCCCTTGCACTCAGATTCTTATCTCAGGATTTGCTGCTGGGAGGAAATCACCTTATTAAGTGCTTTTACTTATGATATCTTATTTGACCCATTTGACCCATACAATTCTGGAAGAGAGGAAGTTATTTTCATCAGGGCCAGCAATTGAATGTGAACCCCATATTCTGTTACCTTCTCTCCTGTATCCTGAGAACAGTACCTGGCACATTATAGAAGTTTAACAAATAATTGATGAATAAAGGAAGAAGCTGACGCTCCTATAAGTAATTTTTATCAAGTTACCAAGTAGAGAGCCAGGGCTTGGTCTTTTGACTCCAAGCACAGTGCTCTCCCCACTACACACTCACATCCCATTCTTAACCCTGCTGTCTCAGATCCTGGTTTACAGAGGAACTTAAAGATGACTTAAATATGTCAGTATCATTAGCCAGCTCTAAACCATAGCGATGACAGTGGTTTCAGAGTTGGTGGAATAGAAAGATCTGTGAGGATATTAAAGATATTTATGGGACAAATGGCCAAGTCTGCTTGTTTGTATCACACAGATATTGGGGGGTCGCATCATTCCCATGGTGACCATCTGGAGATGTTGGGCCCCCCAAAATAGAGGCAACTAGTTTTCTCTGCTCCAAGGTAGTTAAACACATTCTAGCCCAGCCATATTTTTATTTTGTTTTCCTCATCAGCAGTGTGAACATATAAAAGTCACTTTGCTTGGAAGAACCTTGTTTGACATTCTATCTTATGCTTTAAAAAAAAATTATTTCATATCTCCTTTAAGAATTCTAGAAGTTTTATAATAAATGGACACTTGTAGATAAAACCATGTTCAGCAATATGAACAAAGAAATAATATCTATTGCAGTCAGCTATCAGATTAGATATTAACTCATTAATCCATTTTTACTTAAATCGTGCATCTCCCCCCAAATGAATGGTTATGCTGTGAAGCCATTTTGATTCCTGAGCACTGCTTTCCCTAAACTCCTTAAAGTCATCAGGCACATTAAAGGATATCCAATTTCATTGGTCTAAGCTGAGTGATCGCAATTCATCAAGGCATGAAAAGTCTGTCCAGTCTTGTGGAATATCATTAAATGGTTCAAGGATGTTTCTAATCTTAATGATGGCCAAGGGGGAGCAACTATTACGATGATGAATGGGAATGAATATCTGGAGAAAGTTCAAGGCATGTTATACTTACAAAGACTAATACACGTTGTTTATCTAAATCATCCAACTGATTAAAGAAACACACAAAGCCCAAGACAGTTAAAAGCAGAGAACCAAATAGGGTTTGACCTACCCTGGTATATTTATCGCTGACCATGTCATGCGTGTAAAATGTATTGCTCCACCAAGATGCTGTGTATATAAATCGGGAGGGTCTTTTGAGGCTGATGTTGAGTAATATAGGCTGTCCAGTTTATTGCCTGGCTAAATATTTATATAAAATGAGTTCATTGATGGTGGGGAAGCCTCCATAAAAGGAGTCTTTCAATGTTACTAACTGATTAGCTACTATGCCTAAGGCTTAGGAACAGCTAGGTGGTGGTGACTTTGGTACTTCCGTTCCCCAAACCAATTCCTGAGTTGCTCAGTGTTTTAAATCCCTGAGCTGAGCTGGATTGTGTGTGTGTGTGCGTGTGTGTTTATAGCCAAATAAGGCAACACCCTTGGTACCAAGACCAGTGTGGAGTCTGCATGGAAAGAGGAAATGCTTTTTGGTATACACCTAGAAGAAGGCTCTTTGGAACCATCTTTCATTGGGAGAACATATCTATCTATTCAATGCGCACTTAGCTCAGGGCAGCCAATGCTGGGATAAATGGAGGAAGCCTCACTTTATATCATAAAGGCCAGAGAATGAGTCTCTTATGCAGGGGATTGCTTTTGGCTGATCTTACCCCGGGCAGGAGGAGGAAAAATCAACAACATAAGTGACTGGGAGAATGTTGGGCCATGGTCCAAAGACTTAATCATAGTAGATATCTTTAGTAGGTCTGGGAGTTGTAGGTCATCAGGCTGAAATAGGGCATCCATTGCTTAAAGGATTGTTTAAAGATAAGAATATGGAGTTGTTGAAGATTTAGAATTAAAGACACTCTTTACTTGGATTCTGAAACATCTAATGTTTCTGGTTTTCCTCATACCTCCCTGGCTTCTCCTCAGTAACCTTTTATGGCTTCTCTTCTTTCCCACTGAACATTGGTGGTCCCAGGGCTTGGTCCTCAGCCCTCTTGTCTCCATAGATCATTTTATCTCATCTGATGGCTTTAAGTATCGTGCCTCCCAAACTACCAGCCTGAACTGCCCTTAAACGGCAAACTACTGACTTGGTATGTCCACTGCGCCACCTAATAGAGCATTTCATAATACGTCTAACACAGAGCCCTTAGTTTTTTCTCCCCATCCCGTAACCCCCAAGCCTGCTCCTTCCTCAGAATTCACCATTTCAACTGATGTTCTCATTTACTCATTAGCTCATATTCAAAATCTACAAGTTACCTTTGAGTTCTCTCTTCCTCCTGTGCACCACACACACCCTTGAGCTACAGCGTGAGGAGCTGGCTGACTTAGAAGGATGCCTTCTCATCTGGTCTTGGAAGATGCAGAAGGTAGGGCACCCGATGAACAGTGAACTACTCCAGGTCACTTCACGTTATTTTTTTCTCTCAGTGGGCACAGGTATTTCAGTGGAGATACCAGTTTGGCCCATCTCAGGGGTCAGATATGTAGACTTCAAATCCTGCATCTTTGTTTACAAAATTAGGAATCTCAGCCTGGCTCATAATCCCATGGACAGAAGCTCAGGGCAAGCTGCTGTGTGTCAGGTACACCTTTGTTATCTGTCCATCTTTGGCCACTAGAGGGATGGGAGGAGAACTGACAAGACCAAATCAGCTCCTGCCCCTCCCCCGATGGCCGTGGCACCGTTTATCTCCATCTCCTGGCATCTTTCTTTCCCTAAGGAATGTCTTCCCTTCCTATCCTTGCTTCACTCCCCAGCTTAGTGCTATTGAGAAAACATGGCTTGTCCTCCCTCCACAGATCCCAGGCCAGCACTTTCATATTCCTTACTTCATTTTTCATAATCAAACATGTTATAATGAAGAATGGAATTCTTTATTGAAAGGATGGTGAAAAACATTTCTTTCTTATTATTGGAACTACAAAAGTGATATACTTGAAATACTAGAAATTCTTTTTAAAAAAATCAGATGAGGAAGAAAATTAAATTCCTTTACAATCCCATCGCTGAGAAATAATCACAACACTTAACGTTTTAAAATGTTTTCCTTCCCTTTCTTTTTTAGTGAATTCGTTTTGGGGAGGGAAAAAATGTACCAAAATTTATATGGAATTGGACCTTTTTGTGAGTCATTATGCACAAACCTCCTCTTAGGAAGAAATTGGCTTTCCTGATAAATGCAGAAGGAATTTTCTGATGAATTCTTTTTTTCTTCTCCTCTCCTCTCCTTTCTTCTCTTCTCTTCTCCCCTCCCCTCCCCTCTCCTCCCCTCTTCTCTTCTTTCCTCTCCTCTTCTCTTTTTTTTGGAAAGGAAGAGAGAGAGGAGTGAGTTTCAGAAGGAGAGGGAGAAAATCTTAATTACGCAGACTCCATGCCCAGTGCAGAGCCTGCTGCAGGGCTTGATTACACAACCCTGAGATCATGACTTGAGCTAAAATCAAGAGTCGGATGTTTAACGGACTGAACCACCCAGGCGCCCCAGTGTTCTGATGGATTCTGATGGGATTAAGACCATGTCTGAGAAAGCAGTTATTCACCCTCCCAGGTGACTCTCAGCTGACATTTCTTCCTTTTGGTATCTAGTCGAACAATGATTACCTAACCATTTCTTTTCCCCACTGAAAGGAAGTCTTTGGATTAGCCTGATGTATATAGTTCTTTTCCCTGCAGCAAGATTGCCATAAAACTCTGACTCTTAATCACATTTGGAGCCAAGTTCACCAGTTGCATTTGGAAACAAATTTCTTCCACCTTCATTTCATTAAAAAAAAAAAAAAGGTCAATTTCATGGAGCTAAAATTTATGTATGATAAAATATATCCACTTCAAATGTACAGTTCAATGATTTTTGGCAAACATATATTCCTATGTAACTGCCACCACAAGCAAGATGTAAAACATTTTTATCACCCCCAGAAGTTCCCTAATGCCCTTTTGGAGTCATGTCCTCCTTCACTTATGGCTCTTAGTAACCACTGATCTGTTTTCTGTTATTGGAGAATATAATATTCTGATTATTGGAGTTTTTCTTTTTCTTTTCTTTTCTTTTCTTTTTTCTTTTGGTCTTTTATAGAATTTCATATAAATGGAATCACCCGGTATGTATTCATTTGCATCCAGCCTTTAAAATGTGGTTGAGAAGTCCATGTTTTTGTGTATAGCAGGGAGGCACCTATTTTCTCTGCTGTAGAGTATTCCACTAAATGCAAATATACCAAAAATTTATTTCTCTGATCTATTGGTAAGCACCAGGTTGTTTTCAGTTCCAGGCTATTAAGAATAGTGCTGTAGGGTGCCTGACTGTCTCAGTCAGTTAAGTGTCCCACTCTTGATTTTGACTCAGGTCGTGATCTTGTGGTCATGGGATTCAGCCCATGTTGGGTTCCTTGTCCAGCTTGGAGTCTGTTTGTCTCTCTCCCTCTGCTCCTGCTTGCTTGCTTTCTCTCTCTCAAATAAATAAACAAATAAATAAACTCTTTAAAAAGTAGTCTGCTAAGGATATTCATGTTTAAGTCTTTGTGTAGGTATATATTTTCCTTTCTCCTGGATGAATACCTAGGAGTGAAAATCCTGAGTTATATGGTATTTTACGCTTATGTAAGAATATAAGTATAAGAAGTTGCCAGACAATTTTTCAGAATGGTTGGTATCTTCTATTGACTTCCATGACTACTTCTTACCAGTGAAAAGGGAGTTCAACAATGAAAAACATGGATATGTTGTCTTTTCTCTTTGGTTCTCTTCCTTTTGAAACATATTTGTCTTTCTTTTTCCTTTCTGCGAAAGAGAAATATCCAGAAGAAACAAAATGGTTATCTGATCCTGAAGATAAAGGAATTGAAGAGAATGCTAATGAATTCCTAACCTAAGAGGGGTGAATTTTCCCTTCAGCCTGCAAAATCGTCCTTCAGACTACCTTTGAGACCCATTTTCAGACGTGGAGATTACTCAGTCCTCCTAGCTCAGCCCCAGGTGACTAATACTTTGCAGATTTCCCATGGTAGGCCTTTTAAATGTTTCTTTGGCACCAATTCCCTTTCTTTAGAACACTTAGCATGGTTTATAGTCATTTATATTTGTGGAATTCATTGATTAGTGTCTTTTTTTCCTTACTTCAGGAAACAAGGAACCAAGCCTCTTTAATTCCCCTGACTCACAGTAGAGCTCAAATAAATATGTTTTAAATGAATGCACAAACGAATGAAAGAAATGGAAAATAGGCTAACAGAACAAGCCTGCCGAGCTAACAGTTGTTACTGTACAAAAAATGGTTAAAATGCAGGGATTCATTGACTGCCAACTCCCTAAAAAAGACCATAGCTATACTCTGCTGATCAAGCAAAGCTCTTCATTACTTACTGCAGTAAGGTAGAACACCACCTTGACAAAGTCTCAGTAGTACCTTCAAAGGGACAGGTCCAGGCTGATATGTGTAGGGTTTTAGATCTGGGTTTGAGCAGTTTCAGGCAGACCTTTCAATGTGGATATTCCAACTGGGCAAAGTTCACAGGAAGGTAAGGGTTCTAAGAAGTAAGGTATGTTTTGATAACCAAGTAGGTCTGTCCCACAGAGCAACTTGTTGGCCTGAAAAAGGGGGCTGGTTGAGTAGTCCATTGTTTGAAAATAAGTGGATGTTGGGGAAGCTCCCGGAGCAAATATTGAGGTTATTTACTGACAAGAATTTCCTGGAACAAATAGTACAGTCTTCTTGATGTAGGCTTAGTTCTGTTAAGTTATGGGGCTGCTGGCAGCTCCCAAAACCCAGTTGCCTACGACTAAGTATAGAAAGGCAGATTACTTCTCTGACTTTTATATACTGAATGAGGAGACTATGTTTCACAACAATTGTTCATTGTTAAATCTGGAAAAATCTGTAGGCATGACTGGAATACTAACTGCTGCATTCTCACCTCTTGAATTTAAGCCATAAAACTTGTCATTATATAAAATACTAACATCTCAACAGCACATCCTGGAACCAAGATATGGATTTGTGAGGCTTTGCTCTTTTTGTCCTTTCTCTGACTTTCCTTTATTTTTTTGATTTACAATTGCTTTATGAAACAACACTTTAGTTTCCCTGTCAAGAATCTGGTGGGAATGAAGAGTGAGAGGACACATCAAGGAACATGTTAGTACAATAGCAGATGATTCAAATGAGCTCTGAACATTTAGGAAGCTGCAGTGGTTAACGTAGAGTAAGGTTGCACATAATATCAACATAACTATTTTGCTGCAAAGTGGGGAACAGCAAGCTCTCTATAAGACTCTTTGGGGATTGAGGGGTCTCCTTGACCAAGAGCTTAGGAGGAAGGAGAGCAGAATGAATTGCACAGAGGCATTTAAGAATAGCTGAGTTAAGTTGCCATATCCCCACCAATTAGATCCCTTGTCACATCACAAACCATTCACCTGGTCAAAATGGAAGACAGAGGCAGTCTATAAAGCATTCCAAAGGCACCATCACCATCACATTACACATAATTCTTAACCAAGTCTCCATGCAGTGTTGGAGGAAGCATGCTAGGGCTTGTGCGATTCCCCAGCCACATGTATGGTAGGGTAGGGATGTAGGAAAGTTTTTGGCCATGGAAAGTAAACATCTCACCTCCAAAAGGGCAGAGTCCTGCAAACACTATGAAACAAAGACTCACTATTGTGAACAGAGCCAAGAAGTTCCCAAAAGGGAGGGTGGGGTTTGGGCATGGCTTTCTGTCTCTTCCCTGGTGTAATATTGTCACATCATCTGGGGGTAATGTGTGCAGAAGGGAGCCTTTAGAAAGTTGGCTGTGCTATAATTTATGGCTCCCCTCAGCAACTAAATCTTTGCTCTCTGCTCTACAGCCTAGCAGCTGTAATTCTTCTCTCCCTTTTTAAGTTTTTTTTTCTTATAAAATATATGTACATAATCTAAAAATTAAATAAGCCCCCAAATAGCAAGGGCCTTACCACTTCCTACCCCCAAGTTCTGCTGCCCAATACCCACTTGCTTTCAACCATTTTTCTTTTTTGTATTTATCTGTTTGCTTATACTCTTTCTGGATTATTCATATTGGGCCCTATGTGTTGACTTCCTGCTATGTTAAATGAGGACACAGTACCTTTGCACACTCCTTCCCTTTTTCCTCTCTCCCTATTTTCAAAATGACATCTCTGTTTATAGCTAAATCAGTTGTCACTATTTATGTTGCTATGGTTGATAAATATGGTTTCCCCCAGAACCAAGTAGGGAATTGTGATTATCTTTCTTGCCCACTGCTTAATTTTATTGTTTTCCACTTGCAGACTTTTCTGGGTCCTACCTTAATTTTTCCCATCTGATCTGTCAAACCACACCCCACCCCCAAAAGGATAGCTTTTCCAAAAGCTCAAACATATCAGATAATTTGTTCTACCTTCTTTTTCTGAAGTCTTCCCTGCTGAACCCTTCTGTTCTCCTGTTTTGATGCAGTCTTTAGGGCTGCTGCAGGGTTGTCATCCTGGAGTATTTTTCACCATTACCCTGTGACTTCGCTTTTTGGCTGCCTTGTTTTTTGGATCCCGACATCTCCCACTTTCTTGGCTTACTCCCTCCTTTTGTAGGATCATCTTCTTTAGTGGTTTCCTAAAACAGAGCACATGGGAGGCACTTATATTGTCAGTCCAGGGATGCATCTGAACTGTCTTTATCCTCCCTCTTACAATAATTTATAATTTGGCTATATGTAGATTCCTGTTTGAGACTCAGTTGCTTTACTAGCACACATATTGCTGTGACTAGTACAATGCAAACTTCGTCTCCAATCCTTTGTAAGTGATGTCTTTTTCCCTTCTCTCTCTATTTCTCTCTGGGATAGTTTTCAGGATCTTCTCTTTATTTCCATGAGTCTCACAGAACTGGCCACTCAATGAGCTCTTTCAATCTCAAGACATACTCTTTAGTTATGGAATTTTTCTTTTGTTGTTTCCTTAATAATTTCTTTCTGTCTCCATTCTCTAAGTCTTTGGAATAACTCTTATTTGGAACTTGGATTTCCTAGATTGATTCTCCAAGATTCTAATCAACCTTTATGAAAAATATTTTTCTATTTGTTCTACTTCCACACACTTTATTTTCCAAGCCTTCTGATTTTTAAAAATTTTAACCACCCTATTTTAAATTTATAAGAGTTCTTTATTATTATTTCATTCATATTTTTAAAAAATTTCTTTTCAGTGTTCCAGAATTCATTGTTTATGCACCACACCCAATGCTTCATGCAATACGTGCCCTCCATAATACCCACCACCAGGCTCACCAAACCCCCCATTCCCCTCCCCTCCAAACCCTTCAGTTTGTTTCTCAGAGTCCACAGTCTCTCATGGCTTCTTTCCCCTTCCAATTTCCCCCAACTCACTTCTCCTGTCCATCTCCCAATGTCCTCCTTGTTATTCCTTATGCTCCACAAGTAAGTGAAACCACATGATAATTGACTCTTTCTGCTTGACTTATTTCACTCAGTATAATCTCTTTCAGTCCCATCCATGTTGATACAAAAGTTGGGTATTCATCCTTTCTGATGGAGGCATAATATTTCATAGTATATATGGACCATATCTTCTTTATCCATTCATCTGCTGAAGGGCATCTTGGTTCTTTCCACAGTTTGACAACTGTGGCCATTGCTACTATGAACACTGGGGTACAGATGGCCCTTCTTTTCACTAATTCAGTATCTTCGGGGTAAATACCCAGTAATGCAATTCCAGGGTCATAGGGAAGCTCTATTTTTAATTTCTTAAGGAATCTCCACACTGTTTTACAACGTGGCTGCATCAGATTTTATTCCCACCAACAGTGTAGGAGGGTTCCCCTTTCTCCACATCCTCTCCAACATATATTCTATAGACCAGTGGAATGGAGTAGAGAGCCCAGATATGGACCCTCAACTCATGGTCAAACAAACTTTGACAAAGCAGGAAAAAATATACAGTGGAAAAAGACAGTCTTTTCAATAAATGGTGCTGGGAAAATTGGATAGCTATGTGTAGAAGAATGAAATTCGACCATCCTCTTATACCATACACAAAGATAAATTCAAAATGGATAAAAGACGTCAACATGAGGTAGGAATCTATCAAAATCCTAGAAGAGAACATAGGCAGCATCCTCTTCGACACTGGCCACAGCAACTTCTTTCAAGATATGTCTCCAAAGACAAAGGAAGCAAAAACAAAAATGAACTTTTGGGTCTTCATCAAGATAAAAATCTTGTGCACAGCAAAGGAAACAGTCAACAAAACAAAGAGGCAACCCTCGGAATGGGAAAAGATATTCGCAAATGCCACTACAGACAAAGAGCTGATATCCAAGATCTATAAAGAACTTCTCAAGCTCAACACACACACAAAAATAATCACATAAAAAAATGCGCAGAAGACATGAACAGACGCTTTTCCAAAGAAAACATACAAATTGCTAACAGACACATGAAAAAATGTTCATCATCATTAACAATCAGATTTGAATCAAAACCACATTGATCGGGCTCTCTGCTCAGCAGGGAGCCTGCTTCCTCCTCTCTCTCTCTGCCTGCATCTCTCCTACTTGTGGTCTCTGTCTGTCAAATGAATAAATAAAATCTTAAAAAAAAAAAAACCCACATTGAGATACCTTACACAGAATGGCCAGAATTAACAAGGTATTCATAATTTTTTATCGTTTCCTCTTCTTGTCTCATGGATGCAGCATCTCTCTCTTTTTAAAAGATTTTACTTATTTATTTGAGAGAGAAAGAGAGAGTGAGAGAGAGAGAGTGCATGAGATGAGGAGAGAGGGAGAAACAGGCTCTCCACTGAGCAAGGAGCAAGATGTGAAAGCCACATTACCCAAAGTGCTGAGTGTGGCACTGGTGGTACATGAGTTGGCTTTAGGGCATGAATGGGCAAACAAGTTCCTTATAATTTATTTGCTCTAGTATGTGCTGGCAAAAATAAAACTAACAAACCAAACCCATGGTGATATGAACATAATCACTTAAGACAAGCTAAGTGAGAGTGAGTCATGTTCCAAGTATTAAGATCAATAATAGGACAGGAGGGATAGAGACAAGGCAAAAGCTCAAACAAACAAACAAACAAACAAACAAAAAACAAAATGGTACTCAAATGATTGATGTTTGGGAGACACTCTAATAAAGAAAAGGAAGGCATCTTTTATTACATTAGGAGAGAGAGTAGAAAGGGGACTCCGTGTGGAATTGATGGACAAAGTAAAGGGATGGAGATGTAAGGTGGGGATATTAGAAATCCCTCTTTGTGTGTTTGGAGGGTGATCAGAGGCTAGGTTATAAAGAATCATGTATTTTCCTAAGTATTATATTAAAACACTGGCTCCATGGTTGTACAGTGTCTGAGTCCAGGAGGTAGCATGGTTATTCATTTTGGCTCATCCAAGTCCAAGTCAGTAAGAAATGATTTGCATTTGAATTATTTACAACAACTAAGAAATGATATAGACTGCCTTTCTGCTGTCACCCAGGAAGCTACTGGTGTGTCTCCTGCTCTAACCATCTGCTCCCATCCAGTCCACATGATGCTGGATGTAGTATGCTGAATGAATGTAAATTTATTTTAACCCAAATCTCAGAAAAACCTTAACCAGTTTATAAAATCTAAGTTAATACATTCTCAGTGAGTATGCACATGATGAATTCTAGATTTCTTATCATTCTAGATATCCCTGTGTTTTCTGCATCTGCACAAGTTAGGTAAACTCTGGAACACAACATAGCAATTCAAGTGTTCTGTAACTGCACTGCCCAATGCAGTAGCTACTATGTGACTACGTAAAGTTAACATAATTAAATAAAAAAAAAAATGCAGTGTCTCAAACTAGCCACATTTCAAGTGCCTTCTGGTCTCATGTGACAAGAGATATCTATATCTATATCTATATCTTGATATAGCATATCAAGATATAGAACATTTTTATTACCAAAAGTTCTCTTAGATAGCACTCTCCCAAGTTGCACAAAGCCCATTTTTTTCACTGAGCTAGAATGGATATATATAACATCTTAGCTTCAGGTGTACAACATAATAATTACATATTTGTACAAAGCCTACTTTTAAATTTAAAAACAAATCTTAAAAGTAACCACCACCACAATCATGACACAGAACAGCTGCATAACTCCTCAGATTCCCTCATACTACTCCATCAGAGGCACACTCCCTCACCACCCCAACGCAGAGCTTGAACTCACAACTCTGAGATTAAAACCTGAGCTGAGATCAAGAGTTGGACGCCTAACCAGCTGAGCCACTTAGGCACCACAATATATAACCTTCTGAGACTAGCTTCTTCTACACAACTTAATGCCTTCAAATTGAATCCCATTTGTTGCATCGACCCAAATCTTCAGTGCTGAAAATATTCCATTATACGGTGATTTCACAGCTTGTGATTCTACTCACTGAAAGACATCTTGGTCATTTCCATTTTGGAATTTATGAATAAAGCTGCTAAAACATTTGCGATTAGGTCTTTGTGTGAATATAGGTTTTTATTTCTTTAAGGTAAATATCCAGGAGTAGGTTTGCTGGGTTGTATGGTAAGTATAGGCTGAATTTTACAAGAAACTGCCAAATTTTTTCAGAGTGGCTATACTATCTTTTCTTTTTAAAAATTTTTTTTGAAAAATATTTTATTTTATTTTATTTATTTTCAGTGTTCCAGAATTCATTGTTTATGCACCACACCCAGTGCTCCACGCAATATGTGCCCTCCGTAATAGCTTCCACCAGGCTCACCCATTCTCCCATCCTCCTCCCCTCCAAAACCCTCAGTTTGTTTCTCAGAGTCCACAGTCTCCCATGGCTTGTGTTCCTCTCTGATTTCCCCCAACTCACTTCTCTCCATCTCCCAATGTCCTCCGTGTTATTCCTTATACACACACAAGTAAGTGAGACCATATGATAATGGACTTTCTATGCTTGACTTACTTCACTCAGCATAATCTCCCCCAGTCCCATCCATGTTGATACAAGAGTTGGGTATTCATCCTTTCTGATGGAGGCATAATACTCCATTGTATATATGGACCATATCTTCTTTATCAGTTAATCTGTTGAAGGGCATCTGGGCTCTTTCCACAGTTTGATGACTGTAGCCATTGCTGCTATGAACCTTGGGGTACAGATGGCTACCATTTTTCATTCCCAACAGCAGAGTTTGAGAATTTCAGGAGCTCTGGGTCTTTGTTAATATTGATGTTCTCTCTCTCTCTCTCTCTCTCTCTCTCTTTTGCCATTCAAATACATATATGGTAGTTTAAATTTGTAGTTCCGTAATGGCTAATTCTGTTTTGGTTACTTACCACCTTTATATTTTCTTTGGAGAGAGACCTATTCAAATATTTTGCCCATTTAAAAATTAGACTGTTTGTTTTCGTATTGTTGAGTTTTGAGCATTATTTATATATTCTGGTTATAAGTACTTTGTCAGATACATGATTTGTAAGTATTTCTCTGTATCCTTCTTTTCTTTTTTTCCCCCTTTCTTTTAATAGAGTCTTTTATGGAATAGAATTTTAAATTTTGATGATTCTGATTACTATTGCTTTATAATAAATATTCAAATTAGATAGCATGGTTTCTCCAAATTTATTCTTTTTCAAAATGGCTTTGGCTGTTCTAGTTGATTTTCCATATGAATATTAGAGCCAGTGTTACTCTGTCTACAAAATAAAATCCTGCTGGGATTGGGATTAGAATTTAGTCAAATCCTTAGATCATTTGGGGTGAAAATCAACATCTTGACTATGTTGAATCTTCACATTCATGGATGTGCTATATATTTATTTTTTAAAAAAATATTTTATTTATTTATTTGAGAGAGAACACAAGCAGAGAGAGGGGCAGAAGGAGAGGTACAAGCAGACTCCTCACTGAGTGAGGAGCCTGACACAGGGCTGGATCCCAGGATTGGGTTCATGACCTGAGCTGAAGTTAGATGCTTAACCAACTGAGCCACCCAGACACCCCTGTGGTGTATCTTTCTATGTATTTAGATCTTTGTTGCTTTCTTTCATTAATGTTTTGTAACTTTTCTCATATAGATTCTGCACATATTTTTTACCTAATTATGTCAGTTTGGAGCTATTGTAAATGATATTTTTATTTTTTGGAGCTATTGTAAATGATATTTTTATTTTTTTATTTCTAACTGTTGATTGCTAGCATGAAGTAGTATGACTGATTGGGGTTTATTTTTTTCTTTTTAAAAATTTTGTTATATTATTATTGTTTTTAAGTAAATTCTTCCCCCAATATGGGGCTCAAACTCACAACCCTGAAATCTAGATTTGAGTGCTCTACTGACTGAGAAGCCAGGTAGTGCTAATTGATTGTTTTTAAATGTTGACCTTGTATCCTGTGACCTTGGTAAGTTCATTATTAGTTCTAGATCTTCTTTTGTAGACTATTTGCATATTTCAATATGCACTATCATATTACATGTGAATGGGCGAGCCTTCTTTCTAATATCAAGGTTTTGGCAACATTCTGAGGGATCAGATGAAAATTTCATGTCATGTAAAACAAAGCTGAGTTTTTTGATCTCTTTCTTTTCCATTTCTATTTTTTTTATTAAAATTCCTTTTAGATTATCTATATGCTTTTCCTTCCATGCCCCTAATGATAGGAATAAATATTCTCTCCATAAAATGGCCTCATGGTAAGAGTGGTTTTGGTGACATAGTCTTCATACCAAAATCAACTTTCCTAGATGTTCTCAAGAATTTATAACTTCATACCCAGACACCCTCTTGAATAAGTTATTCCATATATTTCCTTGGGGGTAAATATTGCAACTTAAGCACTAGTAATGAGAACATGAAACTAGAACCAGACAAGTTTCTCTAGAAACCAGTTTCTCTAGAAACTAGACCCAGAGGCCTCCTCAGGGGCTTCTGATAATGGGATGGAAGAGTATCAGTCCCAGGAATGAGACAGTCTGAGGAGCCAAGAAGGAAGGGGGATGGCATTGCTGTACCCTCAAAAGGCCTCTGGCACCAAACCACGGCTGGTATCTTCCAGACATAGAGGTTCCATCATTTGTTTATAGGAAAATGGTCCTCCCACCACTGGCTGACCCCTGCTGACCCCAGGGTTTTTCAAACAGCTTAGCCCACACAAATGACAGGCTGAAGTTAACTGTACCATGCTAATTGAGGACTGTCAAAAATACCAACAGGCAGGAGGTGGCAGGACATGGGTGTTTAGCACGTCAGAGTTGCTGGCTCTCGTATAATGCACTTGATCTGTTGTGGGTCCAGAATTGTCCCAGGGAATAAGGGGGAAGGTGAGAGAACTATTTCTCTTGGGCTGCCTTAGCTCACATGCTGTATGTCATTAATCTGGCAACAAAACAGGAAGCAACATTGGTGCTCAGAGCCAAAAATAAAGCTCAGGCGCCATGTCCAGAAGCCCTGAAGACAAGACAAAGGGAGTCTTTTAATTAGGACTGACCAGCCGTAATAAACCTATGGAAACAGAACTACATGCTTTCTGGCATGCACACACTACACCACCCATACAGCAGTATTGGTGGCTAAAAATTCACATCGTTTGAGTGAAAGAGAAAAAAAAAAGCCAACTTGAAATTTATTAGGTCCCTAGGGATGGGTTGACTTACCGTATTTCTTTTCTAGAAATGCACAGCTATGACCAGACTCTACCAAATTTAATCTTTCTACCTCTTAGGCCCTATTTATGTCATGGGGTGGGGAGTGGGGAGGTGGGGCCAGGGGTTGTTGGTAGGAACCAGGTTTTATTTTTTTTTCAATAAATACTCACCACCATGGGGCCATACCTGAACTTTTAACGAGCTACAGCCACTTTACCTTTTTTTCCCTATGCTTTCCCAGGCTTATTGAGATATAATTGACATGCAACATTGTTTAAAGTATACAACATGATGATTTGATGATACAAGTGTATATTGCAAAATGATTACCATAAGACATTTAAGTGTTCTTGATGATACTGAGGCTGGCCCAATCCATCCACCTACTCACCCATCCACACATCATCCATCCATCCACCCCCATCTGCCCATCAACCCATCCACACACCCATCCACCCATCCACACACCATCCACTCACCCATCCACCCATCCATCCATCCACACACCCATCCACCCACCCAACCACCCATCCA